>NW_021604791.1:6745568-6785130 GCF_004785775.1 Grammomys surdaster
TTATATATATTTTGTTGTTGTTCTTTTAAGATAGAGTCTCATGTAACCCAAGGTAGTCTAGACTTTACCACAGGGCTGAGGCAGATCATAAACTGATCTTCCTGCCTCTCTCCCTCCTGAGCGGACAATGACAATTACCACACTTCATTCACGCATAGTTTTGTTTTTTTTTAAGGGCAAACTGAAGGCAATGCCTAGGGCTTACGGTCCTTTAAGTTTGTAACATTAGACCTCTCTTACTTGCTACCTCATTAAGCACTCTGATTTCTCAAAAGCTTCCCCCTATTTCTACATACTCTGGCTCTATCAGAAACCCTCCAGAGCCAGGTATGGTGGCACACACCTTTAATCCTAGCACTGGAGAGGCAGAGGCAGCCAGATCTCTGTGAGTTCAATGCCAGCCTGGTCTCCAGAGAGGGTTTCAGGGCAGCCAAGGTTATATAGTGAGACCTTGTCTCAAAATAAACAAACAAAGATTATCTTATAAATAACACTTCAGTGAACAAATCTGTCACTTTCATACACCCACAGATTTCTATAAACCTCAAGTTGTTATGCACTCCATGAAACAACCCTAAGATCCATTACCTGAACATTTAAGTGAGCAATGAGCTTTTCATTGGTTTTATTTCTAGTCTCCAGAGACAGGACATCCGGGGAACGACCGCCATCCAAAGCAAGCGACAGTCGTTCTATTTCTCGTTCTCTTAGTTCAATCTGAGAACAGAAAGTTACGCTTTCAGTTGATAAAGTCTCATTAGAAAGCGAATCCTTAACTGCACACTCATTCAGACACTCTTTACTAACGTCCCGGCAGTGCACATATCAGCCAGCATTTATACAGGAACCCACACATGTACAAAACACAGGGCAGAGCAATGCAAGAGTTCAACATAGCGCTCAATTATGGAACTGATTCTAATTGAATTTTTAGTTTGTTTCTCTCCTTTAAAATTAGGCAGTTGTTTATATGAAGAGAAATGTCTTGGCAGACTATACACATGTTCGAGTACTGGATACGTCTCGAACTGCAGTGCTTGGCAGAATGAGTGACTATGTGAATGAAGGGGAAAGACCAAAAACGGAGTTGCTATCTAATTCAGTATTAAAAGGGATATGAAAATAGAGTGAATTTAATTATTATTTACGTTTAATCAAAGGACTAGTATCAGCCATATGCTGACACTAATTCACATGCAAGAATTAGAAAAATTGCATGCAGGTACACACACTTTTTTGCTTTCTTTTTCCCCAAAACAGAGGGGGGAACAAACAATTCCTCTCAATAATTACTGGATACACAGTGATCTGTGTAAGGATGAGACAATTGGCTCTGACTTTCAAGAACAGAGAACTTCACAGGGAAAGCTGGCAAGCATCTGAATAGTGACTGGCTCAGGGACATCCAGGGAAGAGTGAAGGAAATACTGTTACAACATCACCAACACTTAAGGGGATACAGCGACCCACTCTGCACCCTGTGCCTATTACATACCGAAGGCCTTGCTAATACAGAATGTCCACACAAGGTCATAGCAATCCTGTACTGAGAAAAGAGTGCCCCCAGGCAGGATGGACCAAAGCACAGAATCATGGGAAACAGCTGAGGCAGCAGAAATGGCTCAGCATGACTGGACCATAACGTGCAAGGAAGCTCACTGCTGGGGAGGAGTGTGAGGAATGGAGCATTGATCCAGAACAGCCTCTGCCCATTAAGTCTCAGGAGCCCCCGAGTACAAATATTACTATTTAACAGCACAAACAGGAAGCTGAAACAAGGAGACAGCCTGAGAAAGTGCTGATGGCATCAGGAGAGGTTGGGGACAGCAGAATACAGGGTGCTGGTGTGTGCTGGTATTGCTTTCTGTCCAGGGCTTTGAGCATGCTCAGTGAGTGCCTACCACTGAGCTCAGCCCCTAGCCCTCACAACCTGGAACACATTCTGAGAAAAACAAACTCAAGCAGAAAGAATCGCTAGCAGAGAGGACTCAACTACGACAGGCAGAGTGTACGGGGTGCTTTAATCAGAATGGCCGAGCAATATCCTCCACAATACTTCAGTCACCTCAGATGCAAGGTCTGGGGAGTTTATGCTCATAAAGGAGTTGGGGGATGTGGTTATAAACTGAAAAATAGTAATGACATTCAGTATGTGCACTTTGTCTTTTTCTGCTATGTTGAGAATTCAGCCCAGCACTTTATGCTAGCCCCTTACCTCTGAGCTCCAACTCAGTGTAAATACCTGACACTTTAGTGCAGTGGTTCTCAGTCTTCCTAATGCTGTGACCCTTTATAATACAGCTCCTCATGCACGGTGACCCCAGCCATAAAATCAGTGCATTGCTACTTCATAACTGTAATTCTGCTGTTATGAATCATAGCACAGGTATCTGATATGCAGGATATCTGATATGTGACCCCAAAGGGTCAAGAATTGCTGCTTTTTAGTGTCTTCGCAAAAGTGTTTTTGGCTGGTTTTTGGTTTTGTTTTTTGGTTTGATGATATTAAAATTTCCTTTAACTCCTTTCTAATCTAAATAATTTTCAAAGTACTTTACAAACTAGGAGTTATACAACATACTAGGTACATATAGAATTATATGTACAGATTATACAGCCACATACATGAAAAACATGTTACCAAGTTTAAACTCCAGTGAGCACAGTAAGTAACAAAGTATGCTGGCCAGCTAAGCCATGAAGTTTGCAGACAAATGGATGGAACTAGAAAATATCATCCTGAGTAAGGTAACCCAGACCCAAAAGGACAAGCGTGCTATGTACTCACTGAAAGTGGGTATTAGCCAAAAAGTTCAGAATACCCATGATACAACTCACAGATGGTAGGAAGCTTAACAAGAAGGAAGGCCCAAGTGAGGATGCTTCAATCCCACTTACAAAGGGGAACAGAGGGACCAGGAGGAAAGGGGAACAAGATCAGGCATGGGAGGAGACAGGAGAGACACCCAGAGTGGTCAGGAGAATGAATGGAAATATGCAGCTGCAGGAGGTTGGGGCCAGGGAGACCTCTAGAAAGTCCCAGAGAACTGGGATGTGAGGGGCTCCCAGGACTCAGTGGGGATGACCTCAGCCAAAATGCCCAACAGTGGAGAGATGGAACCTGAAGAGACCACCTCCAGTAGACAGACAGGTCCCCAGTGGAGGGGTGAGGTCACTATCTACCTTCAACATTTTTGACCCAGAATTGTTCCTGACTAAAAGAAATACAAGGTCAAAAATGGAGCAGAGATTGAAGGAAAGGCCATCCAGGGACCGGCCCAACTTGGGATCCATCCCGTGGGCAGCCACAAAACCTGACACTATTACTGATGCCATGTTGTACTTACAGACAGGAGCCTAGCATGGCTGTCCTCTGAGAAGCTCTACCAGCAGCTGACTGAGACAGATGCAGATACTTACAGCTAACCGTTGGACTGAGGTCAGGGACCCTTATGGAAGAGTTAGGGGAAGGACTAAAGGAGCTGAAGGGGACTGCAATCCCACATGAAGACCAAGAGTGTCAACTAAGATGGATCCCTGGGAACTCCCAGAGACTAAGCCACCAACCAAAGAGCATCCATGGGCTGGTCCCCGGTCCCCGGTACATATGCAGCAGTGGACTGCTTTGTGTGACCTCAGTGGGAGAGGACGTGCTTAACTGTGTAGAGACTTGATTCCTCAAGGGAAGGGAACAGGGGAGTGGGGTGATCTGGGGGTGAGTGGGTGGGTGAGGAGAGTGGGAGGGTGGGGTGTGGAGCACCCTCTCAGAGACAAGGGGAAGGGGGTGAAGAACCCTTGGAGGGGGGATGGGAAGAGGAGCAACATTTGGAATGTAGATGAATGAAATGACAATACAATTAAAGACACCAACAGGAAGGGCAAGAGCAGAGCTCGCTGGAGCTATGATCTAACACTGTATCTGCTGAGCTCAGGCTTCTCAGACAACTACAATGCTGCAGTGATGACCTCTAGAGGAGCCACACTGAAGACGGCAGCCCAGAAGAGGAACTTTCAAAGACTTATATCCAAAGTAAAAAAATAAATAAATAAAATAATAATACAATTATTTTCTTTTATGTTTTTAAAAATGATTTATTGATACATTCTGTGTGTGCATGTCATAAGTGGAGGTCAGAGGATAACTTTAAGAGTCGGCTCTCTCCCTCCACCATGTGGGTCCTGGAGATCGAACTCAGGTCCTCAGGCCTGGTTGCAAGCACCTCTACCGGCTGAGCCATCTTGTTGGCCCTCCTAACAAATATAATTATAAAACAAATAAAATTATAAAAGTATGTTGTTATACTTCAGTAAAATTATTCTTGAAATGAACATAGCACTTACAATTTTTATTTGGGGAAAATTTCTTACTTAGGGAGAGAGATGATTTAAAAAAAGAAAAACTAAAATCACTGCTCACCTCAGTGAATAATAAGGGAATGGACCAGTACTGGAGAGCTACTTCACCTCACTCAACTAACAAGCTTTTGGAAAAGAAAGAGGCTGCACTTCAAACTAGGACTCTGTAACATCAAGCATACGACTACTTTGGCCTCGAGGGATCAGAGCACACGCATCCCCACCCATGCCACAGAGGGAAAGCCCACCTGCCTGCTGTAGTCTTGCACGCCTTTCTCCATCTCTGCCAGCTTCTCTTGCAGCTGGCGGACTTCCTCCTGCAGCTCCTGAATCCTGAAACATGCACACTAATGTCAGCATGTGTGACAGAGACAAGACACCACAAAGGTACATCAAAGAGATGCTGTTGCAGGAGGGCCGCAGGGCTGTGCTCAAGGGTCCCAGTGTCTCAGCACGCACACAGTACATCGTCTTGGAGAGCTAATTTTACATGAGCAGATATCAAAATTGAGAGGCAAGGGATTTGAAACTCACATACATCATGCAATAAAACAGCTTGTTGGTCCACTGGGTCCTTAGAACAACTCTGAGATACAGCTACCAAGTCTTAGGTTCAGGAAACTGAAAATCCAGTTCAAAATTCACAACACCACTAAGTGAAATAGGGTGTTTTCGGACCCTAACCAACCCTGTGTTACCTATAAACTACTTTATACTTCTGGAGAGCAAAGAATTGAGAAAACCACAATGTTCTAAGTGACCTCAGTAAAGCCTACTTTTCCTAGAACCTGTAAGTTCTAATAGAATCAAGACTTTGTCCGAGTCATCTGAACTCTACATGGATCCTATCGGCTTGGTATGGCATAACCCACTTTTGGCTAGAAAAGCCTAAAGCAGGTCTGCTTTGAAGACAAATTGTCTGTGAGCTGCAATAAGTAGGTTGCAGAGAGCTCATCCCAACTCTTACCAAAGCCAAAGGGTCTACTACTCTAAGCTAAGAATAAAAGCAGGCATGCAGGCATGCAACACCAATGCAGAAGAGACGGTGTGCGAATGTGTGTGTGTGTGCACGCACACACCAAAGCATACAGAATAAAACACCCTATTTCACCACTGTTTCATAGACTGATGGCACTTCTATAGTGTAAACGATTCTCTACATAACAACATCAGGCTACGATTGTGTGAGCCCCCCTCAGATGAGCAACACACCAAAGGTCAAGGTAGCCACATAAACACAGGCACGTAATACCATGAGAGACTAATGCACTGTTAGATACTGTGACTGGTTGAACATCTCCTCTCTGTCCTTTACAGGAACCACAAGGTCCTTATGAACTATCTCCCTGTGTGCCCCACACGTTGGATACCTTGTCCAATATCACTTGCCCTCTTCCCTAAATGTCCATAACTCTCTTAGTGACATCTGGACTGCAAGCGTTTCCAATCAGCAGCAGCCTCTTACTCTGATGGTCTCAGGGCACTTGCTCAGGGTCCTGCCTGGAGGCCTGATGAACATTTAATAAAATGGAACCCATAGCTAAGTCTGATTTATATTTAAGGAAATATAAATACAAGGCTAAAGAATTCCTAAGAACTTCAGATCATGTTAGGACGCTATCACGTCCAGCTGGCGTTCTGCTATATCTGAAGCAGGAGAGACTCCAGCAAGATAACCTACTTAGAGATGAAAGTAAATGTCAAAGTGACCCTACTGAAATGGGTTCTTCTTGTTTGTTTACATCCTCCCTCTCTCTCTCTCTCTCTCTCTCTCCATATATACATATACATATACATATACATATACATATACACACACACACACACACTATTTTATTTACATTTCAAATGTTATCTCCTTTCCAGGTTTCCCCCCAGAAACCCCTATCCTATCTCCCTGCTTGCTTCCATGAGGGTGCTCTCCCACCCACCCACCTCCCCACCCTGGCATTCCCCTATACTGGGGCATCGAGCCTTCACAGGACCAAGGGCGCCTGACAAGGCCATCCTCTGTCACATATGTGGCTGGAGCCATGGGTCCCCCGTGTGTACTCTTTGGTTGATGCTTTAGTCCTTGGGAGCTCTGGGGAGTCTGGTTGGTTGATATTATTGTTCTTCCTATGGGGTTGCAAACCCCTTCAGCTCCTTCAGTCCTTTCTCTAACTCCTCCATAGGGAACCCCATGTTCAGTCCAATAGTTAGCTGTGAGCATCCACCTCTGTATTTGTCAGGCTCTGGCAGAGCCTCTCAGGAGACAGCTATATCTTCTTAACAGCAGTAAGTTATTTTAGAGCAAATATGGGCAGAAACCTCAGATACATGACTTATTTGAAATCACAGTTTTTAAACAAGTTAAAAAAAAAAAATTCCAGGGCTGGAGAGATGGCTCAGTGGTTAAGAGCACTGACTGCGCTTTCAGAGGTCCTGAGTTCAATTCTCAGCAACTACATGGTGGCTCACAACCATCTGCAATGAGGTCTGATGCCCTCTTCTGATATATCTGAAGAGAGCAATGATGTACTCATATACATAAAATAAATAAATACATCTTTTAAAAAACAATTCCAAATCATTCTCAAAATACCTATTGAGTATCGATGCAAAGTTCTGTGCTAGGCACGGGGACACAACAATCGACAAACTCGAACCTTCCCACCATACACCTTATAATACAACAGTGATCACGTGATCAATCAAGCCAACAAAGATGAAGATGGTGATGAGATGATGATGAAGATGATCCCGCCACTCTTGGTGTTAGGGATTGAGCTCAGGTCCTCAGGCATGCTAAGCATACCTCTCCCACTCCCAGCCTCAGCAGAGGAAGTAGCTCACACACCTGTTGTCAGCCACCTGCAGGAGGTCTGCAATGTACGGGTCTTCTGGTTGAGGAACTGGGTATGAGCTGACTTCCGACGGTGGGGCTGGTTCATCGATTTGCATCCGCTGGCGCCTAAATGCAATGTTTCTTTTTTTGCCACCTAAGAAAGCAGAAACAGATGCATGGCATAAGGACAAAGGACAAGCAGAACACCTTTCTAGGTGCTAAGCAGCACAAGCTAAGCTTTTAGAAAGTGGGCTCATCTGTGACTGAAAAATGTATTTCTGAAACATCTAATAAGTCAAGGTTATAAAATAAGCTTTCTGTACCTGCAGACTAGCCATATGCATAGTTTAAACTGTCCCTCGGCTAGATTAGATTCTGGCAGGACTAAAAGCTGAGTGTGCCCTGCAGTGGTCAGGGTTGTGTGCTAATGTACCACTGTCAGCCAAGGAGCGCTGACAGCAAGACTATAAGACACACACACTTAGGAAGCACTGTCAAAAGAACAGAGAACTGGGGGCTGGGAGACTGCTCAAATGGTAGAGTGCTTGCTGCTCAAGCAGGAGGACCTGTGCTCAGGCCCCGGCAACCACGTGTTGGTACCATGCCTATAATCCCAGCACCAGAGAGGAGGGGACAAGATTCCTGAACCTGCTGGACAGCACGTCTACCTTACTAGGCAAGCTCAAGACTCAGTGAGAAACCTTGTATCAAAAAAATCCAGTGAAAGCGATAGAAGAAGAAATTGGGAGTTGACTTCTGGCTTACATGTGCACATACACACACGGGGGACGGGGGGAAGACAGGGAATAGGGAGGGAGGGAGAGAGAGTGGATAACTTAAACTCTAAAGAGCAAAACTAAATTTAAGAGGATGTCACCTATAATGCTATAATCTGAATTAGTAGTGAACATCTTTGTAGGTAGCAGGAACGCTTTAAATGGGTAGATAGTCTTGGAGTGGTATAAAACTCCTGGCCCGTTTACTTTCTCAGCAGCTGGTAAGACTAGAGGTATACTTTCTAAATTAATAGATTCTCACGAAAAATAGGTATAGCTCACAGTTCTGTATCCACGACCACTTTAACCAACTTGGTTTAAGAAGGAAACCGAAGAGTTACCAGGAGTCTGTACTACAGCACGCAGATTCTTCTCTTGAAGCTGTTGGATTTTCTCATCCTTAGCCTTGCTGTCTTTCTCCAGGAGTCGGACCTTGTGAACATACTGGTTATTCAGAAACTTCAGATCAGCCGTCTCACGCGCACACTTCTTCAATGTGATTTTCAAGTCTTAAAGTGAGGAAGATGAAAACAGCTCTAAGGCTCAGGCCATCCACAGGGACTTGACAGACACCACCGAGCCTTACACACACTCTGTGTGAAGCCAAAGTCACTGCCCGACACTAACAAATCTGCACATAACCCACTAAGCACAGAAAGAGACTTTGGGTTTTTTTTTTTTTTCATTATTACTGTATACACCCAATGTGTACCATGGCTTTGATCTAGTAAGTTAGATTTAAGCTAAAGAATTTTGAAAATAAAATTTATAGTAAGATAACCAAATAATTCCCCGTTACCTTTGGAATCTACTGCCTGGCCCTAACACTGCTCAGTAACTGACACATGGCCCTCACTTCTTTACTTTATATTTGAGAAAACATCTTCTGTTCTGCCGTCTAATATTCTCTAGAATTACTAACTAAAAAGCATAATCCACATATACTGCACATTATCGTAGCTATGGAATGGTCATTTATTTTCACTCTCTAGCTACAGTTCAATGCACTGTATTTAGGAAGCTGTGAGCAGGACAGTCATTTTTCATATCAAGTATCTTAAAGGGATGTTAGCCTTTTCCACTTACAAAACAAAGAGGGCAAGGACCCTTCACTGAGAAGCATCATCATCACGTCCCACGTACCTTTAATGTGCTTGTCTGAGTGTTCTCTGAGCTTCATTAACTCCAGATACAATTCATTATTCTCCTTATTCAGCCTTGTATTTTCAAGTTTGTAAGGTTCCAAAACAAAGTCGAAATTGGCACTTTCCTTTTCTGCCTTTACCGAGGATAGCCTGCACTGCCGCAGGCTTTCGGTCGTATGAACTAAATCACTAAAGGTGAGAGAGGAAACACAACCGCAAGCACATGTTCCATGAGTCTTTTAGTAACTTAAAATACATTTCTAAAAAGGGTTAAATATGATGTTAGTGTTAAATAGTATAAAACTTAGCAGAAGAATGAACAGTAGGGTTCTGTCAAGGTATCAAAGGGTCTTCAAGTTTCTCAAAACAGGCCTAACTATAAGTTATAAAATACAAACACATCAAACTGTTGTTTAGTTGATTGGTCCTTCAGTTCTGAAGGTAATTTCATCGATAATTTTACCTTCGATTTAAAAATCCCTCAACAAAATGAGTTACCATGCCCAAGCGCTGTTCACTCTCCCCTCTTGCTCTGTCTCCAGACTGGTGGAGTCTGTGAAACTAGCTTTTCATTGAGTAAATATGGACTGACTGTGTGCTATATGCTACCTCCAGGAAGGCACAAACCAGAAACACTCTCTTACCTCTCAGAAAAATAGTTCAATAAAATGCAACACCCACTAAATGTTTCATGAGAAGAAAACACACACACAAATGCACTTACTAACGAAGAACTTACAATCTACAGACAGTTGTCAGAGACATCATGGAACATGATAAAGCAAACATTTCTGTGCTCATCAGATGAGCAATCTATAGCAGCTGTAGGTGAACATGGCAGTCCTAGGCCGTTTGCAATGCAAGGACGACACCAAGACGTCAAGGATGATGCGCGGTGACTGTAAAATGCTGTGCCTGTCCTACACAGCGCAGAGAGTGAGAAGGTGCCTACAGGCAGGACAGAAAGGGAGAGGGAGCTACAAGCAGAGGGAGCAGTGCACAGACAGCAAGGCTGAGTACACGGAACATTGCAGAGTGTCACGTGACTCAGCACGCAGGAGCTGAAGCTTCAGGATCCAAAGGGATCGGGTCATGAGAGGTCTGGGGGCTCAAATCAAAGACCACACGTTATCTTTATCCATCCTCTGCTTTCTATCAGCATCTCTTGTAGTCCTACTAACCAGCCTTCTTAAACACCCGCTCCAATCTCAAAGAGCCTTTCCGTTAAGGGGAGATGTGACAGTATTAACACCAAGTTAGAGCGCAGTTCTAGACTAGCAGAAATTAAAGACCAGCTCGGCAGACAGACTGTAAGGGGAAAGCTGCGTGGGAAAGCTCAATGATAGAGCGCCTGCCAAGCACACTCAAGGCTGTGTAGTCCTCACCACTGTAAAAGGATGACAGCACATGACAGGCCAGAGATGGCAGGGAGCACCTCTGACCTCTACCAGAAACCTCAGAGTGTGATTCCCTTCAGGAAAACTCTCAGAAATGGTGGCTCGGAAAGGCACAATGGGTACCGTGATTCCTAGCACCCTGCACCACACAGGCCCTCTTTTGAGGGCCAGGCTTAGGACTGAAGAGAGAACAGACAGACCTCAGATGACTTCTGCAAAATCCACTAGCTGCTAACCATGAAAAGAAGGTCAGCCATGAACTCGGTAAGTGAATTAAGGATTACATACATTTATAACTATATTTTCATCTTTACCTGAAAAGCTTTTCTACCAAGGGCAGGCTGTCCACTGACAGGGTCTGGCGGTAGCCCAGCTGGTCTAACCTCTTCCTAATGTTAATATACTTTCTCTCTGCAGCTGTAGTCATCTTGCTTTCAAAACCAGTTTTAGTCACACTCCAAATTTAAAGCCCTGAAAGAGAGGATTAACACAAGCCGTGAAACATAACTTTAATACCCAACAATCATTTGGTTTCTTTTCAGGTAGTCAGTGTTCTATAATTCTAACACTGATTTAAATCCAACACATATGATCTCCATATTGCTTCATTACAACATGTGTTTCCTCATAAACCTGAATGTAAAAGTTAAAACAACAAAAATTCTGGAAGGAAACAAAGATTTTTCCGGAGGCAGGCAAGGGATCCTTGAAATTCCACTTTCTTACAGAACTGTGGATGGCAGCCAAGCATCCGTCCATGCTGGGCACGTGCCCTACAGTGGGCTATGCCCACAGCCCATAGGGAATCCCCTAGTGACAGTAAACATAAAAGAAAAATATGCTAAGCAGGACTTCATAAAAGTGGAAAACATCAACTCATCAAAAAAACTCTAAGGAAAATATAAAGGCATGGCTGTCAGGTGGCTTAATGGTAGTTCTGTCTTAGTATTGTGAAGCTCTGGATTTGATCTCTGGTAACATTAAGAATGAGGAATTGGGGGTGAGGGGGATAAAAATCAGAGTAGCGGAAAATATTCACAAGATCTAAGAAAATATTTACATACTGAATAGAAAATAAACACAACAATCCAATAAGAAAATCGGAGCTAGATCTGGCAGGGAGGCACATGACTCGAATCTCTGCATTTAGGAGGCAGACGCAGGGAATCTGCCCTCAATTTGAAAACAGCCTGTAACTCCTAGGCCCAGGGATACATAGTGAGACCCAGTTTCAAACTACACCTTTAAATTGTATTAAAACTAAATTTTAGTTCTACAAAAATTTGAATAGACACCTTGGAAAAGATCTCTCGAGAGAAATATATGAAAAGATGCTTAACATTATTTTCCTTAACGTGCATTTTCCTGGTGTTAAGCACCAGGAATATAAAAAAAAAAAAAAGGACTGACAATGCCCAAGGGCAGCAAAGGCTCCTGGGCAAATGAAATTCACACATCACTCAGAGAGTAGAAAACCACTGTGAAATGGGCAGTTTCTCCGAGTGAAATACACTCCTAGCCGATAACACCATAATTCTATTCCTACATTTTTACAAAAGAAAATGGACACAAATATCTACAAGGAGACAACAGCAGTTGTACTCATAAATGTATAGACCTGGAAAGGGCATGAACAAGCTATCATAGCCTATACCTCGTAGCATGACTCAGATAAGAGGCAAGAAGCTGCCAATATCTTCTGACATCATGGAGGATTCCCAAAGGACTATGCAGGCAAAAGAAGCCAGACACACATTCTATGTGACTGCATTCATGAGAAGCTCGGAAATAGGTAAAAACAGACACTTATGCAAAGTGTTTAAATGCACACTCAAGGTCTGTGTATCTCACTATGTCAATTTCACTCCCATACTGGTCCTTTTAATTGTTTTGAGACAAAGTCCTTATAATGTCCTGACTGGTCCAGAACCCCCTCTGTAGACTAAGTGGCCTCAAACTTTTCTTCGGCCTGTACCTTTGAGTGCTATGAGTACAGTGTGTACCACCATGCCTAACTTTACTTCCTTTTGCACATATAAGTGTCTCAGTATATATTTTTACGCTTGTCTATTTTGTTTGTTTACAGTGTTCGGGATTAAATGCTGAGCCTATGACATGCTAAGCAAGCACTCTGTTACTGGGCTATACCTCCAGCTACTAAACTTGTCTTCTTAAACACCTAAGACTATTATTATCTCTAGCAATCTGCCCTAAAGCTGAGCTATGCAAAGATCATTTCTAACCTCTGCCAAGTAATTGTAGCCATAGAACTCATATTTCTAAGTCAAATAAAATTATGTTCTTTAAATAAATAAATAAATAATACATTCTTCATCACTAGTAAAAGTTGTAAGCGCACATAAATGAATACATGGAAAATCTGATGCGTCGAATGTCCAGTTTGGGATAAAGTACCAATGGCACCGTTCCTACTAAAGCATAAAGCAAAGATGGCTGTCCCAAGAAAATAACTTCCCCAACCACAGGACTACTTCTAAATTAGTGCCTCTTCTTGATTATTCCCGTTAACAAATCTAGGATCTTCATTGAAAAGCTTCCCCCGGGCCTTTCTAGGTCCTTTCACAAAAGGGGCTTGACTGATGCCGGGTGTTTTAGAAAAACTCCTGTGGTCACAAGAAAAACACCTGACAAAGATAGATTAGCAGGGCAAACTCCAAGAAACATGTCCCCTCTTTGACAGCTGCCACCTCCGGGTACCAGGGAACCATCTCTCTCCATCCTTCATGAAGACAGAATGAGAATACGAATCAAAATACCATAGGCCATAATAAGCAAAGTCCTCGTGGGGTGGGGTGTGGGGTCAGGGGGAGGATATGTACATATTAGGGTTTCCCTATATTCCGGACGACAACCTTTAAATCAAAACAACCGAGAAGGGTAGGGTCCGCACTTACAACTAGCTGTCTACTAAACCTCGGCGCGTTGTCGTCTCAAAGCGGGCACCTTTTACTTTTACAGAAATATCTAACCTGAGGATGCAGAAGCGTTTAAAAAACAAACACCAGAGTGCGGGCACCGCAAAGCGCACGGCCCGGGGCGGCCAAGCAGTCCTTCCCCGGCTCAGCCTGGAAGGTGGAACCGCAGTTCTCCCCGGGTCGGCCCCGGCAGCACGGACGGACGGACAGACGGACGGTGGGACGGTCCCCGCGCCGCCCTCCCCCACTTCCTCCCAGCAGCGCCCGGGCCTCCCTCCCTCGGGGCTGGGGGTGGGGACCGTCCCGGAGGCCCCGCGACCCCGCCCGACCCTGCGGCCTCCCCGGGCGCGCCTCACCGCCACTCCCGTCGCCGCTCCGTCGCAGCGCACATCGCCCTCAGGACCCGCCGTCCTCGCTGGTTCGTCCCGCTGCGGCCAATGGCTCCGGCACGAGCGCAGTTTGAAAATGGCGCGGAGAGACGGTCGCGGCCCACAAGGAAGGAGCGCCGCGGTTGCCCCGGTAACAGACCGGAGCGGCCCACAGTGGCGGCGCGCGCGCCGGGCGGAGATGGCGGCTTTCGGCCTCGGTGCCCGGAAACGTAACGGCCGGCCGATGCGAGGCCACGGCGCCCCCTGGCGGGCAGCCCGAACCTCTGCGGTGCCCGAGGACCTTGTCAACTGGCCGCTGGCGGTAACCATCGCTGCGCTCCAGTCTCCGGCCCTCCAGAGAAATGACCTTTCACTGGTGAATTCCTACTGATCGCCCAGTCTTCCCCCGGACACCACTGTCCTGCAGCTTCTCCTACCTATTAACAGTTTTTGCCCGTACCCTTGTAAACCCCCAGAATAGAATACAACCACCAAAAGGCAGTTGTTTATGTATCTCGCTGCTGCATCCAGTTGTGGGCTCCTTGAATCAAATATTATTTTATTCAATTGTAATTCTCTACCATCTATCACAATATTTGTGTTAAGTCGAAATACATTGCTTACCATAGCCTTCTCATGGATAGAAAGACCATGGTCAAATCGCCAGAGTTCACCACTCCCCTAAAAACTTTCTAGATGGTTAAGAGCTGAGTTTTTTTTTTTTTTTTTTTTTTTTGTTATTTGTGTCTCTTATATTCCTTACCAAGCTGGCTTTTCCTCTGAAAAGGTACGTTGTCGTTGCATAGCATGGAAATGTATGCTGGGATGTGAATCGCCTTGTGCCAGTTCATTCTTTGCTCTCACTTCTCCATTTTGTGTGCATTGTCTGTTTTTAAATGAAATTTTAAAGAAGCTAATGAATTGAATTCTGTAGAGATTTTTTTATACCATCTTGCACATATACAAGTAGCATACTTTTAAAATTTTTTGTAAAGACAAATATCTTTTTTTAAAAAAAGAAGCCATAAGTATCAGAAATTGGTTGTACAGTAACCATCTAGTGAAGATAAGTTGTTGGCCTCCCTTACCCCAAACACACACCAATTAAATGTTAGAACAAAACTCAATGAAGAAATGCAAAGGGGTAAGTGGATTGAAAGCCACAGTTAACCTTTGTTCCGAGTGGCATTGATAACCCAGAGTCAGGTTCACTGCTGACCTCCGAGGCCTAAGGTCAGGGGTCCCAACACACAAAACTTGAAAGATGAGAATGCAGAATGCTGCTGCTTACCACCCAAGTCCTAGAGCTTTAAGCGAACTGCATGGCTGTGGAGGCAGGAAGGAAAAGAAAGAAATGCCCTCACAACAGAAAGTGAGCCCGATGCCTGGGCTTTGTAGACTTACTATCAGCACAAACAGGAGTCCCTGAAACGCTCTAATGAAGTTTACCTAGGGGCTGGCGGGAATCCTAACTGTAGGAAGAAAGTCAGGTGTATAGGTAAAAGAGTTACTGTCACTGAAAACCGATGCTGTGGTTTAGATCTGGTCTGGAATGCAGTGGTCTGAATGAGAATGCCATAGGTTCATATACTTGAATAGCATGATCCCCAGTTGGTGGAACTGTCTGGGAAGGATTAGGAGGTGTGGCCCTGCTGGACAAAGTGTGTCACTGAGGATATGATGGCTAACGTTATATTGATGGCTAACCTTTAAAGTTTAAAACTGTGCTTGAGAGAACTAGAAAGCAAAAATGAACTTCCAAAGGTTAAGACCTGTTAAGGGTTAGATTTTAAAATTACCTGGTTTTGCACTTTAACAAAACTACTGTTTCTGCTTTGTAAACAAAAGCTTGCTTTACATGAGATGGCCTTCTGCTGGCACACAGACGAAGCATAACCTGTGCTCTTTGCCTTTATAAGTCCCCAACTGAGGTGGCTGGAGGCTGTGCTGCATTCCAGAGTTCCCAGTTAGCTCTATCTTTTTGGAGCCTGTGGATCTAGATGTGGGCTCTCAGCTACTGATCTAGCACCATGCCTGCCTGCCTGCTCGCCTGCTGAGATGCTCCCTGTCATGATGGTCATGGAGGACTGTAACTCTCTCAAGTTGTCTTGATCATGGTGTCTTAGTACTGTGATAGAAAGGTAACTGAGCCAAATATCTTCCAAAGGCCTGTGTGCCATGACTTGGTCTTCAGCATGGGACTATTGAGAGGCAGCAGATACTTTAAGAAATAGTTTAGTGGAAGGAAGCTAGGTCACCTAGGGTCTGCCATTGCAGGGAGAGGGAGGAGGAGAGGATATTGTAATCTCTGCCTCTTTCAGTCTCTTTTCTTCTTGGCTATCATGAGGCAAACCGTTGTATTGTACCATGTGCTACAGCCATGACTGTTCCGCTTGGTCACAGGTCCAAAAGCAACAGAGCCAACCAACCACAGATGGAAGCCAGAAGCCCCAAAGAGGTGTTTGTGGCATTTTAATATAAAGTATTTTGTCATAGCGATGGAAAGTCAACACGATGAGCTTGCAAATCAGGATGTTGTGCAGGTAAAAAGAATGTAGTGGATACATTTTAAATGCTCTAGATCCAGGTTCCTCGGGCTCACCACTTTAACACTTAGATGACGATCCTTTTTGAGAGGCGTCTGACCCGAGTATTGTGGGATGTCTAGTCAGCTTCCTGGCTTCTCCACATTGGATGCTTACCGCAGCTTCCACTTCAGACATTGCTATAGTCACAGTGCCTTTAGGACTCCCAAATGTCCTCTGAGGGAAAACCTGAAACTGCTGGCTTTCCTACCCATGCTCAAGTTCCTGAAATTATGACTCTGAGACTTAATTATATATGAAAAATGCCTAGGACCAAAGCTTTGGCTCCCCACACTGTCCCTCAGCTCGTAACTCAGTTACCTCGTTTGTTCTAAGTTCTGTCACATGGTTATTACATTTCTTCAGGTTCATGTGGCCATATTCCTCAGAGTTCAGGGTGAATCTCACCCCCAACTGACTCTATCCCAGAATTCCAATCTCTACCTGATATCCTACCTTCTACTCACGCTTCAGCTCGTTGGCCAATCAGCTTTTTATTGACTGGTGGTGATGCGTCTACACAGAGCACAAGAGATTATCCCTGCATCTCCCCCTTTTAGTACAATAAAAGGCTCTTTCTCTTTCAATAATCAACTATAAACAATAATAGCAATTATAAAAACTATCAGGTAAGATTACATTGGCAATGTTTAGTCCATTTGTATTTGGCAACCCTGAAGAAAGTATTCTATTTAGTTCTATACCTAAATCGATTTCTATCATAACTCATTGTGAGACTGTGACCATCTAGTCTTCTACACCATCAGAGACCTGAGAAGAAATAAATATTACCTAGGTATACAGGAAGTTCAGGCAAGCAGCTTCCAAAACTATAGAAATAACAGAGATACTTGGCTGCCTGGACAGTCCCCCAAAATTTGTCTGAGTTGTTGGAGCATCATCTTCAGCCATCTGGCCAAGACTTTTCTGTGAAGCAGGAATTATGAAGGACTGCTTTGTCTTGGTAATGCTTGGCAGTGTACTTCCCTGTGTCTCATTTATCTAGTTTGGACAGCATATGGTCAGCAGTTTCTTGCCTAGTGGCTTAGCTTGCAAACTCCATATGGAGGTTCTTCAGTACTCATCATCTTCTTTGAAGTAGAATGGGGGTGCTGCCATGCCTTGTCAAAAATCCCTTTTGTTAATAAAATATCCTTAAATGCAATTTCTGTGGATCTCTGGTGTTTTTGAAGACCATCTATCTATAGTATATCTGGTTTGTTTCTAGCTATTTACTATCTGTTCAACTTTGAAAACATCTTACTGTAACTAACTAGACTAATATCTAACATAACCATGAATTTGATCATCTGACTACTAACTTGCATTTTTAATTATCCTAAAGTTGCAATAGCAGCCTTCAAGGACTAGATCTTCACTTTGCATAGGTTCAATACCTTAAACAAGAGTTGAAACATACATACATAATATTTTATGGCAAACTATAATTCTAAATCTGTAGAGATGTACAAAGTCCATACCACTGTAAAAAGAGTTGCCTTGTTGATATTCTTTGGTCTAAAAGTAGGTTCAATAATCTACCCTTTTACCCTGTTATTTTGATATCTCCCTTTCTTTCTCTCCAACCCTTATCCCTCTTTTCCCCTTAGCATAAGAAGACTGATAGAGGAAAGAAAAGCAAGGAATCCCTGAGTCTAACCTTTTTTTTTCTTCCTAAGACCATTAACAATTTGCAATCGCCCCCTTAAATGACAACAAACATCCATCACTGATTGAATGACCAAAAGTCATCCACCCCATCTCTTGGGAATAGGGCATTGTTTTCTTAAAATTGCTTCCTGCTGTCTGGAATCATTGTTTTCCTTTTTTTGGGAGGGGGGCACTAAGAAAATTGGGATATTGCGTAGTCTTAAGAAAGCTAGCTGTTACATTTGCTGTCCAGTCTCTATGTGCTGAGAAAGTTCAAGGCCTAACTGGAATCCTAGCTGGAACAGTCTGTGGTGCTGAATGATCTAGCTAGCTGTTTTGAAACTGTCCTGGATGTAGATGTTTGAGGAAACAGCATTTAGGCAGTCTGAGGTAGAATCAAGCAGGATGCTGGAATAGATATGTCTCAGCATATCATCCCTGAGGGTGAATCTTATCAGGGCCGTTTTAACTTCAGTACTGTCTGTAAACATAGACACTTTCACAATATACATTTCTGCATTAATATATGTATGGAATGTGCAGTTTGCACAATTCAATTAAAGTTGATTCTCTGCTCTCTGTTCCAGCAGAGAAGGCATCTCTGCCTTCATAAGCTTGTTTGGATTATATAGCCAAACTGTAATACAAATGTTTATCTATGCCATTTGAAAGGATGGCATGAGAAGTCCAGAGGACTTTGTACCCAATAAGATTTATTAACTATGTGATAGCTGAAGTTCTGGCTGGAGACAGTTTTTATGTCTCACTGAGTCTGTTGAGAATTAGAAGCCGTGGGAAATCTTTATCCTGTTTGCCATAAAAGGTGCTGGAACGCTCAATAAAGTATGCAGTGGTACACAGTTACTCTGGATGCCCTGTGTCCTGATTAATGTGACCCTACCCTTGACACCCCAATGCACTAGACATTGACAATCTGTAATGGGTTTTATGCCATAAAAAAGAAAGAAATTTTATTCTAATATGTTGGGAGCCGACTCCTAGCTGAAAGCGGCTATCATCTTTGCAGCCATCTCGGGCCATATATTTGCAGGTTGATTCTTTTCCACCCTGACAAGAGACTTGTTTTTCTAGCATGATGATTTTGCAAGCAGCCCACAACAGCTGAGCACACTCTGATAAACATCTTGTTGTTCTCAGACATATCCTGGACTTGCTGTTTAGTGTCCCCAGCTGCAAGGCACTCGTGGTTAAGTGTCTCCAGCTGCACTCCCCTGCTTGTGCTTATATACCCATAATTGCCTTTCAATAAACGAGACTTGATCAGATACCCTGTCTTGTCTCTATTCTCGTGTCTCCTGCCCCTCCATCCCCACTCTCTCCCTTGCAGATCCCGTTGACTGACCCGCGGGCTGGGTCACTAATGGATACGTACGTTGAAGCACCATCACTTTCAATCTGCAAAGGCATTTCCGAGATAACCACCGTCTCTAATAAATGTGCAATATTAGAATCAGCTTTTTCAGAATTTAAGGCAGAAGCCCATTGGAACTCAAAATATCTATCAATAGTATGGTGTATCAACATGTGTACTTCTCCAAACTACAAAATAAGACACATAATCGATCGTATGACATTGCTTTAAAGTAGCATCAAACGTAATTTATACTCTTAATTCAATACATTGCATCTCTGTGGGGTGCCATTCTAACTCCTCAAGTCTTTATGGATTTTTTTTTAATCTGGAACTACCTTTTTTGCTGTTATTGTAGATTCCAGATTGGATTCTTCTGAAGGTTCGTTATTCTCATTTAAAGAATCCTCTAACCGCTGTTCTATGGCCTCCAATCTTGCATTCCATCTTTCACTCCTCTCCTTGTCTGTCTTATTCTGATCTATCTTTAAAAAGTGTCTTAGTCAGGGTTTTATTGCTTTGGAGAGACACCATGACCAAGGCAACTCTTATTAAAGGACAACATTTAATTGGGGCTGGCTTACAGTTTCAGGGGTTCAGCCGATTGTCATCAATGATCAGTGTGAGGAAGCATGGCCACATCCAGGCAGACATTCTGCTAGAGAAGGAGCTGTGAGTTCTCATCTTGATCCAAAGGTAGGCAAAGAGTCTCTCTTCCTCACTGGGCTGAGCTTGTGCCCAGGAGGCCTCAAAGTCTGCCTACATAGTGATCCACTTCCTCCAACAAGGCCAGACCTCCTGACAGTGCCACTTCCCATGGGCCAAGCAGATTTAAACCACCACAAAAATTATACATAATTGTAATCATCACTGAAAAAACAGTCACTTGTATGCAAAACAAAATCATATGGGATCCAGATGCATTGTGTCCTGGCATTTCTCTCCATTTTTAATGTAGAAAATATTTTCCTTTTAATCTCTTTCTCCTTAAAGACTTAACTTTCTTATTTTCAAGCTAAGTATTTCTTCCTATGATTTTTTTATACCCAAGTTTATTTTTTCTCTTTTATTGTTTTCAAACTTAATACCTTACCAGTTCAGAAGTTTGGGGCTGCCCAGTCTCACCACAGCTCAGGGAAAATGTTCCTTTTGCCCTTAGATGCATCTGCAGGCTCCTCAGGCCAAAACACATCTATGGCAGCTAGCGCCATCCCCTTGGATCCGTCTAACTGGATGCCCTTGCCTGTTCTGGGCTGGAGCTTCAGTTTGTCCTTCCATGAGAGCCGAGTCTAATACCTGAGTGTACCAGCTGGGAGCCGAGCCTACCGTCCCCAGCTCTGGGAAGTTTTTCTGCCCACTGTGTATGCCTGAGGCTCTGGTTCCCTGCTTGCTATCTGGTGCTCAATGGCCTCCCTCTGCTTGCTCTCTCTTAAAGGGATTTAGCCTCCCACCATGCTAGGAAATTGCCAGGCTCTGGGAAGTCCTTGTTTTCAGCCTTCCCAGCCCCTTTAAAGTGGACCAATCAGAAAAAATGGGATAGTAAAAAAAAAATCATCGAATTTTAAAATATTGAGCTGGCAAGATGGCTCACCAGGTAGCCTTTGCCTACAAAGCGGACGACCTGTGTTCAGTCCTTGGGCTTCACACGATAGGAGAGAACCAACTCCTGAAAGTTGTCCTCTGATGTCCATACATGCACTGTGACACACCCAGCCACACACAAAACCATTAAATAAATAAACATAGTAGACAATTAAAATGTCAACTGGAATAAAGTATGGATTGACGCAATTAAAAGAATTTATATAATTCACTTGAACCTCAGAAGTATGCTATGAAAGTGATAAGAAATATAGATTACTTGACATTTCCTGAGAATGTATTTGAGGGGAGGGGGAAGGAAGGTAAATAAGACAGATTGTATGATATTCTCAAAGAATTCATTAAACATATTTTAAAAAGAATGTATTGAAGAGACTAATGACTATGGCTGGCAGAATAGGTGGCCCATGCTTTTGTGTGTGGCACCTGTGAATAGGCTTATATTAGTTATTTTTTCTTTGCTGGACCAAATACCTGTTCCAAACAACTTAAAGAAGGAAAGGTTTATTTTGGCTCATTTTATTTTTATTTTAAAAATGACATTATTTGTGTCAGAAGAGGGGTATTCAGGTGATGGCAGCTACTCTGATTTCTGAGCCACTCCTCTGACCCTTGCTCCAGTGTTAGAGGGCACACAGTCCATCGTGGTGGGAAGGAGGCATGGTAAAGTAGCAGGGATGCATCGGGGCAGATCCCAGGATGGGAAAGGAGGAAGTTCCAGGCCTGCCCAGGCTCTGCCATCCAAGCCTCACTTACTACATATCTACAAACTCCCCAAACAGCCCAGCAGCTGGGACCAAGTTCAAGAGTACTGAGGGACTGGGAGACATGGCCCAGGAGGCAGGCATTCCCAGGAGGCAGGTACACTTAAATGCTTAACACAGTCTTCTTGTTCCCCCCTCTCTCTGTCTCTCAAGACAGTGAATGACTTGTTGGGCTTTTTCACCACTGGAGGAACGTGTTGGGTGGGGCTTTCTAATCACCCACAGAGGAGAAGGAAACCAAGTTTCCCTTTCTTTGTGTGGATTATCCAGTCCTGTGCTAGCCCAACCAACCACTTCTGAGACAGACAAAAGAGAAGTCAAGTCACTTCTAAGCACGCAAGTCCTGGTTGTCAGACCAACACTGGTTCCTGGGTCCAGATTCTCTTTGCACTTAGGAATTCTGTCTTTTTGTCCTAGGTTAGGTTTCCATTGCTGTGAAAAGACACCACAACTGAGGTAACTTATAAAGGCAAACATTTAATTGGGGCTGGCTTACAGGTTCAGAGGTTCAGTCCATTATCATCAAGGCAGGAAGCATGGCAGTGTGCAGGCAGGCATGACACTGAAGGAGCTGAGAGTTCTATATCTTTCTCTGAAGGCAAACAGAAGGCTTCCAGGCAACTAGGAAGTGTGTCTTAAAGCCCACCTCTACAGTGAGATGTCTTCCAACAAGGTCACACCTAATAGTGCCATTCCCGGGCCAAGCATATTCAAACCACCACACTCTTTAAAGTGCTTTATAGATGTGTGTGTGTGTGTGTGTGTGTGTGTGTGTGTGTGTGAGAGAGAGAGAGAGAGAGAGAGAGAGAGAGAGAGAGAGAGGAGGGAGTAGGGAGGGAGAGATAAAGGGGGGGAGGGGAGAGAAAGAGTTTAAATCACCGGAGAAAAGAATCCATTCCTACAACCTAGATGATGTCATCACTGCCAAAACACATGAGCCACTAGGAGAGGCACAGAAAAGATTGTTCCTTGCAGTCCTCAGAAGGAAGCGATGCTACCGGCCTCTTGGCCTCAGAATTTGAGCTTCCAGAACAGTGAGCAGATACCTTTTTGTTGTTTACACCAGACAGTTGTGCTGCTTTGTCAGCGCAGCCCTTTCATCAATGTATGAGAGTCAATGATACTCAGGACGGATAACAGGAATTCAGAAATGGAAGAACATCTGGAGATCAGAGTCACTTTCCAAGGTTCCATAACATACAGGACTTGCATTTGGACCTTGAGACAACTGATGAAGAAAAGTGATCTGGGGAAGGGAGAGAAGATGGCATGATTGAGAAGCTACAGATAAACAAGACGGCAGTCTGGTAGGATTTGGGCAAGGTGAGGGGCAAACATCACAATCAGGGTGAGTCACCAAAGGATTCACCCGATGTGAGGTTTCAGAGTTTGACTTTTATCCACGACATCACTGGAAGCCATTAAACCTTTAAATTGCATCATCATTTTATGAGACTAATTGGGAAAAACTGATCTGGGTTGTGG
The DNA here is from genome assembly GCF_004785775.1 of Grammomys surdaster. NCBI lineage: Eukaryota > Metazoa > Chordata > Mammalia > Rodentia > Muridae > Grammomys > Grammomys surdaster. The sequence continues at coordinate 6,768,832 of NW_021604791.1, forward strand.
AAGGATGGACGCCGAATAATGAGTGTCACCTAGGACAGGAGTCACATGATCCTCTTAACACTCCGATAAAGTGCCTGAGGGACCTAGACTACACAAAAGAACGGAAAGAGTGTAGTGAGGGGTCGGCCTGCCTGAGTGAAGGCATGGAAGGAATCCAGACCAGTGTCAAGTGTTGCCCTTCAGAAAAGGAAGCCCCAAATGGAATAACCAGGAAGCTGCATTAGCATGTGTTGGGGCAGGAACAAAGGCAGGAGTGGGTTCTCATGTAAGGTGGCTTTGCAGAGATGTCTGGGAAACAGCTGGGCACATACAAGTGATGTGGCTTTGGTTGTTGTTGTGGCAAGCATAGTCACTGATTTTCCTGTATCCCTCCTTAGACTGTGAGCTCCTTCTGAGATAAAGAGACTAAGGTTCCTTTCTCTGTAGGTATAACCTAAGCAAAGCCACAGGCACCTAACAGAAGATGGGGAATATTAACTGAATTGAATGACCCAGGTCTTCTAGCTGATATTCCTTCTAGAATCCCAGCTGCTTCCCTTCAGCAAGTGGCCAAGAAATTATGTGTAGTGGTTTGAATGAAAATGGTCCCCTTAGGCTCATAGGGCGTGGCATTATTAAGAGGTGTGGCCTTGTTGGAGGAAGTGTCTCACTGGGGGTGGGCTTTGCGGTTTCAGACGCTCAAGCTAGGCCCAATGTCATTCTCTCTTCTTGGTGCCAGTGAATTCAGATGTAGAACTCTCAGCTTCCTCTCAGCACCATGTCTGCCTGCGTGCTGCCATGCTTCCCACCAAGATGACGGCGATGGCTTGGCACAGGCACTATTAGGAGATATGGCCTTGTTGGAGGAGGTGTGGCCTTGTTGGAGGAAATCTGTCACTGTGGGGGTGGGCTTTGAGACCCTCCTCCTAACCACGTGGAAGCCAGTCTTCAGTGGCTTTCAGATGAAGATGTAGAACTCTCAGCTCTTCCTGCACCATGCCTGCCTGGATGCTGCCATGCTCCTGCCTTAATGATAACAGACCGAACCTCTAAACCTGTAAGCCAGCCCCAATTAAATGTTGTCATTATAATGCCTTGGCCTTATGTCTTGGTGAGAGTGTCTGTTATAGCAGTAAAACCCTAAGACAATGATAATGGAATAAATCTCTAAACCTGTAAGCCAACCCAGTTAAATGTTTTTCTTTATGAGAGTTGCGTGGTCATGGTGTCTCTTCACAGAAACAGAACCCTGACTAGGACATCAAGCTAAAATGTCAATACTGCCAGCTACTTCAAGTCCTTTTTATTTAAGCAGCAGAGACTTAATTTTCCTGTTACCAATGGTGTATAGTTTGGCTGGCAACGTGATTATCACTGTCAGATAGAGAATCAGCCATGGTAGTTCCAGTCTATCTAGGGCCTAGTGATAGCATCTGTAGTGCTATCTCTACAACAAAAAGAAGTCCACACTGTGTAAATGAGTAGGTGTTAGGAGAAGCTATTCTCTAGCAAAAGACCTTTAAAGAACACAGGCCTGGGATATCTCTGTGACATAGCAATTTCATTTTTTTTTTTTTGTCTACAAAGTCATAGGGTATTTTCGTTTCAAATGCTGGTGCAAAGAATCAGTCTTTCTTCATCTTTTGGATTGAGAAGAAATAGAGGTAAGTGGAGGCTCTGAGGGAGTGAAAAACTCAATCAATATAACTGAATTAAAAAACTAACCAAACAGCAAGCCTTCTCCATGTTACATATTCCATGCCAAATGACAAAGAACAAGCTAGAAAAATATTTACAACTAATATAATAGACCTAAAAGTACTTTCTTGCAAATTGATAGTAAAATGAATGACAGTAGAAAAATAATTTTAATATAGGCAAAAGTATGGAAATATACTCAACCCCTGAAAATGGTGGTCACACATGTCTGTCACTTTTCATCATGGTGACATATACTTGACAAGAACAATATCAGGGGTGGGGGAAACTGATTTTTTACTTGAAATTTCAGAAGTCTCAGACTGTAATTGTAGTGGGCATATGTGGCAGAAGAGGATGCTCACACATGGCAGCCAGAAACCAAACAAGGAGCCCAGGATAAGCTAGAGCCCTCAAGAACACCACCCAGTAGCCAACTTCCTCCAGCAGAGCTCGGTCGTGGAAGGTTCCAGTCTCATCTCAGTGATGCCGTCACATCCTGAGTCCATCAAGGTCCAAGTCTCCAGGTCAGCACCCTCATGAGCACCATCACTTCTTGAGAGCCCATCACCTGGAGATTAAACCTTTAAGAACTGAGCCTCTGAAGGGATGCTTCATATCGAAATCAGATCAGCACACAAATGAAAACGCAGGTGTGGAGGATGAGTAGCCACATGGAAAACAACGGATGAGACAACAAAGTGCAAAGAGGCTACCAAAGCAACCAGAGGTGTACTGTGCTAGTGCACATGAGGTTCTGAGTGCTGGCTCACACAGCTGCATGCTTAGCAAGTGCTGTCCCATCCCATCACATGGCAACCCTATGGAGGAGCTGATACCAGTATCCACAGTTTACACCCAGCTTTCAGGACTTACCAGAGGTCATTAATCACATGTCAGCACCTTGAACTCTGAGGACTGAAGCAACTGTGCATTGGGCAGACCACCCAGAGCCCTGGAGCATAAGGGCATACAGATGCTCTTCAGAGAAAAATCAAGTCAACTTCACGAGAACAGAATTTCTAGGGTCCTCAAAGGTCAATTAGATCAACCTTCTAAATAGGGTACCAATTTCCTCTCCCCCCCAAATGCCTATGGCAGTTGCCATAGGAATATATTCATGGCAACAGAACTCTGCTTTGGTCAAGTGAGTTTCCTTTATGCAGCTAAATGGAGTCGGCTTTCCCCTAAGCACGTGTAATTTGTTCTGAGCACTCATGAGCAAGTAAAGCATTTCCCTCATGAGCATGATGGCCCTTCAGACTAACATCTCAATCCTCAGTTTTTTTCTCACAGGCTCTAAAGCTATTATTTATCTGACTATATCCTCTGGAGCAGAGATGCTCCAGTTTCTTTTTTTTTTTTAATAATTTATTTTTTCTCAAATCGTAATTCATTCACACAGGGGTTATAAACACAGAAAGGCAGGATGTGGGGAAGGGAATGACACTGGAGTGTGGGTGTTCAGGGAGAATACAGATATCTTCAGAACCAGGTATCGGCTGGGTGAAGGTTCAGGGGACAAGACATGACTCTGCCTATGACTCGCTTGACCTTATCTAAGTTGGTATTGTCTGCCCAGGCTACCTATTTAAAAGGTCTATGACTACTCAGGCTTGTAAATTTCCACAAAAGCTGCCTGTTTACATTAGCTTATAGCCATCTGTTTCAATGTTTTTCCACTGAGACCCAAGGCTTGGTGTTAGTATACATGTATGACAGGCCTATTGCTGATTTTAGGCCTATGGCTGATTTTAGACCTTCAGTGTGTAAGCAGGGCTGCCCCTGACATCTCCTCCCTTCTCTAAGTATAGAAGGGCTGTGGTGATTCTAATCTTGCGAAGGCAGGGATAGAGGCCTGACCTTCAGTATTTGAAGGGGACCTTGTAATGGCTCCAGTCCCCCTGTCGTTGTTCAGTGAGGCATGAGGGCCATGTCTTTTTCCTGGAGAGAGGATACATTTGACATCAACCCCTATGCAGTCAGGCTTGTCCCTCAGGGAACCCAGAGAGATATTTTTATCTTTTATTTATATTCCCTTGCAGTGCTTAGCCTCGAAGCCTAAGCAAGAATTCAGATCGCCTGTCAGGGGGGGTTCTGGGTGGCCCCTCTCTGATTGGTCTAGGGGCAGAAGTCCCCCCTTTTAGGTTGGGTGGAGATGGGTTTTGGAAACACCCTGTATAAAGTAACAACCTCATCTTGAGTCTCGTGGTCCTCCATAGCTAACTTATGATAATGTATCTGAGTAGGTTTTGCTACAAAATTATTTATCTGTTGTATCACAGAGTTAGTCAGCCTATTTGAGGTCCAGGGACCAGCAGAAATAAGCAAAAAGAACCCAAATAATGGTCCCAAGATGGGAGGAAATAGGGTTGACAACCTTGGCGAGGCTGAAAACCAATTCTTGTACCAGCCTTCATCTGTCTCTTTCTCTCTCTGATTTTTCTTAGGGCCTTCACTACCTATTTCATGCTCTCTTTAACCCTCCTTGTCTTGTCTATGCAAAGACAACCTTCTTCTTTAAGGGCTGTACACAGTCAAGAGCTGTACACAGCCTTTTCTATTGTAATAGAGTAAATCAAGTCCAATAAGGATCTTTGTGATTTTTGGAGGTCTCTTCAGACGGTGAAACGAGGGATTTCTTCAGATTAGTGATGTCAATCTCTAGCTGTTTGATGTTCTTGTCAGTGGCCCTTCAAAGGTCTGAGTAGTATAAGTTCGGAGGCCAGCATCTGGATTAGAACTTCTAACAGCAGACATCACGGGTGATTCATTTTTACCTGGGATGCCACCTGAGTTAAAGCTCCTGGGAGTCCCTCTTTCTCTCGGTTTTCTGGGGTTGGGTACGGAGCTGCCGCCTGTGACCTGCTCTATGCTCGGGCCCAGACCGGAAGTCAACCGACACTCCAGTTTCTTAGTCTTATTAAAATGATTTGAGTTGAAGACTGGGATATATTTATTTCCTTTGATATGTCTGCAGTGTTTCCCATGCATATAAACACAGACTAATATTAGATTGGCCTTTTAAACAGCTGTGTTCCAGACCCCAGTGAAGATCAATGGCCCTCTTTCTGTGGCTCATAGGCTACCTACAGTTGTTTCCATCATCCCTGACACCAGAGTCCTGAGTGTGACAGGACTTTTCATAGCCTAGTTGTGCATGACCCAAGGCCTAGGGTGCTGAACAGTAATGGTCACCAAAGATCACCCTAAGACAGCAGCTCTGGGTTTGCTACCTCTTGACTGTGAAGATTAGAGATATGGAATCTCAAGGGCATTTACAAAGCAGACAGATCTAGCAGAGCTGACTAGAGTAGCCCATTTAAGAATACACATACAAGGTAACATTACCAAATTGGGGCTTACCACACCTAGCAGAAATAGACTAGGGAAGTCCCACTGAGGCAGCCAGCTGGAGTTCAGGACTGAACATAATAGGAGGAGAGTATCTCCTCTCAGAGTGAGGCTGTCAAGTAAAAGAACAATAAGAAAGTATCAAGTGCTGGGATCATCCCATAGAAACCACCAGGGGGCGGTGCTGCTCAGTCATGCTGGAGTTGGGATCCACAGCTCTGGGCAGGGCACAACAGTCTGAGCAGGGTTGAGCTCCTGGCTTCCTGTTTCCACTGTAGGCATCTTCCCATCACAGGATAAACAGCAGTGGCCCCTACTAGAAGTAGCCACCTTCTCAAGAGCACAGTGCTTTAAATAGCCTTAGCTGCTTACCGCTTTTCCCACTCCTGTCCCTGAACAACGTTCCTTGGCGGATACTTACAAATGCCGGGGCGTGGTACAGAAGAACCCTCCTGTGATGAGCATAAGGAAAAAGGTATCTTAGACATATAGAAATAGCTTAGTTGGGAACTCCACTACGCTCAAGGCTGCACTGGATAACCAGAACCTGGCGACACCATTGTTTAGTCAAGATAACCACATGATGGCACCCGCTTGATTGTAATGAGCAGAGACAGACAATGCTCTTCACTCCATCGGGACTGCTGGAGACATCAGAACCACCACTTTGATCCGCACCGCAGCCAGTCTCCTCGAGGATTCTGGCCCTCGGTTTGGAGACACTGTGAGTGACTGGACTAACCCTTCAGCTAAGATACAGCTCACAGGTGAGTAGCCTTGTGGAGATAGGCTTAGGGTGGTAGATAGGAGCTTGGAGTATGAACCTTATGTGACGACTTTCAACAAAATGTAACTCTGGTTAAACCAACACCAGGACCTACTTACTACCTTCTTGCTTAAAGAGTCTGCTTTCGGTAAGTGTAAATACAGCAATCTGATGGTACAGTGTCCCTTACAGAGGACATCTGGAGTCTCGCTCGCTCGTACCCCACCTTACTTCTTTTAGACAGTCACCCACTGTACCCTGACTAGACTGCCAGCGAGTCCCAGTGACCCTTCTATTTCTGCTTCCTTCACAAGACGCAGCACTGTGGTTACATGAGTGTGCTTGGCTTTTTACACAGGGAATTTTATTGATTATCTGATTTAACATGTTCAACGAATCTTTAAGATAAGCATAACTGCTTACATTTCAGATATAAGGAAGCTAAAACATTAAACTCATCTGAGCAAACTCACACAGCCTGCTGACAGCCACGACTCAAGCTCACTTCACACGACTCGAGAGCCTGAACCCTTAATCCAGTGCTAAACTGCATTGGTCTTAAACAGATGCTCCCCAGAAAGGGACAGTAACATTTCCTTCAAAAAGCCTTTGACTGCAGATACAGCATCTCTCTCCCGAGCTTTGACATGCACTGTCTATCATCCACACAGCGTCTACTTCTTACTGTCTCACACGGTTTATGTGGTAAAGCATGATCAGTCCTTTTGTTCCTTGTTGTTCATTATGATGTTGTGTAGGGTCTGATTAAGCTAATTAAATTTATGCTCCCCGAATAAAAAATAGATATGGTTTTGTGTTTTTATAAGCTCCATGTATGTATAAATCCCAAGGAAGGTTATCATAAATACTTTTAGTACCCCTTCAAAGTTCCTTCCCCCCACACACATTAAATGTCAGAGCCTATGAACTTCCTCATCAGAGTGAGGAGAGTTTAGGATGGAATGCAGTTCTGGGGCACTACCTGAAGCTCCTTCCGGAAGGTGCTTTTTCTGAGAGCTGCAGTGCTGACGGTCAACACTGATATCCAATCAGTAGCATGGGAATCAGTACTGGCTGAGTTTCTGCCTGTCAGGGCCTGAACGGGAAACAACCTAACAACTATGGCCCTGGGAAAACCTTTAAAAGAAAGCGAATATGAGGTACACATGCTATGTCCTAATGAAGCCAAACAAAACTTCTTGTCCAAACTCCTCAAACTCTCCTGCACATCACAGACACAATGTTATTGTGCCTGTGCGCAGACTATCCTTGCATTACTAAAATGCTCATTTCTGTGCCCCCAGATCTGGTAGCAATCCGTATTCTAAGAATCTCCAGTCTCCATGGTGTAAAAACACTGATCCCTAATTATTATGATTGGTTAGTAAAGCTAGCTGATCATCCAAGTGTCCAAGCAGAGGAGAGACTAGGGATGGACCTCCTCCCAGCCAGGGTGAGAGGAGAGAGGGAGGGAGGAAGTGGGGATTAGTCAAGGGGAGAAAGTCCAGGAGAAACCATGAGAAAACACCTGGAGTCCAGAGGGCCCCACCAGTACTAAAGAGCAAGACCACTAGGATTTTGACTGGGAGGTAGCCAGACTAGAGAGTAATACTGCTCAGTTGTTGTGCCCTTAAAGCTTGTTAAATAAATAGTTCAGTCTCAATTATCTGGGGGCTAGCTGGGTTAAGAGGAGAACTTAGAAATTACCACTAACAGCAAGTATTAAATCATCTATCAACAAGGAACAAAAGGACTGATCATGCTTCACAGATCCCCAAAATGGACCTCTGCACCTCTTCTTTGTCTCCTATCCCATGTTTCTTCTTGTTGGAAAAATTTGTAATTTCAGGTTGCACCTGAAACTACAGGTTGTAAGGTAGTTGAGGGGAGAACTTTTAGAAAGAATATTAAGTCTTCATTTAAAAAACAAAGAAGTCAAATCACTCAAGGTTACCCAGCAAAGAAGTGTGAAGGTTTAGGCAAGACAAACGGATGGATGAACGGAAGACTAATGGATCCACTGTCACAGGAAGAGGCTCCATATGCACGGAATGGAAAAGCCAGTGCCCTCGGGGTAGACAGTAAGGACTGTGATCATCTCACACAGTGAGAAGGCGAGGATGGGCTGACTGTGCTGACCATCAGGCTCTTTACAACCAGAGCTGCCATAGCTCCGACTACATCCCCATCCCTCCACATCCTAAAAAGGAAAGGAGGGCAAGGGCAGAGGTCTTGCGTGCCCTAAGGACCTCTACTTTCTTTTCAGAGTGGGCTCTCTTTTCTAGGACCCCTATTCTCTTGTATTTCAAGGATTCATACAATGCACAAACACAGAGAAAGGGAGAGATGGATTGCTATGGCTGCCTCAGGCTGCCTATTAGAGCCACCCAGGGGATTTGTGAAGCATCCGAGTTCTCTCTTCAGACATTATTTTCTTGGTCCAGACTCTGGTTCACAAATCAGCATGTTTAATATTTGCCCATGATTTTAACATGTAGCAGGTTGAAAGCCCATGGCCTGTGCCAACTGTGATTGTTATACTTGTGGGGTACTTCTCTATCAGGCAAAGTAAAGGTCTGTTAAGTGAGGAGGGCTGGGGAGCCCTACACCCAGTCTTTAGCCGAGAAAGTTACTGAGGTGTATATAGACAGCCCTTCTGAAGAGCACATATCTGAATTTTACAGGAGACATGATTCACGTGGGATGTTCCTCCATGGATTTAACTCATTCCACAGGCTTTTATCAAACTTAAACTGCACTGGTTGCTCAATAGGGTGAGAACTATGTGCACATTTCCTCTTGAGAGCCAACGTTTAAGAATTCCTAGCCCTGTAGTTGTGAGTCTTCCTCATGCTGTGACTCTTTGAATCAGTTCCTCAACCATAAGACTGTGCTGTTGCTACTTCCACACTGTAGTTTTGCTAGTTATGAATGCCAGTATTTTTCAGAGACAGAGGTTTGCCAAAGGGATGGCAACCCCCAGGTTGAGAACCTCTGTGCATGGGCCACTGACCACAATATTCACTTAGAGTGATAGATTTTCAGCAGGGCAGGCTTGGCCTCCAGCCACCAGGGGGTTGAGACTCTGTCTGACACTGCAGGCAACAGAGGCTGTGTCTGTGTCTGATGCTGCAGACACAGCTAAGGATATATGTGTCCCTCCTTCCATGAACTGCCCTCTGTTTTTACTTTCTAACTCAGGACTTAATAAGCAGATAAGTGCTATAGACAATGAGTTAACTGGGCGGCCTTGATGCTTACTGCCAAGCTGATCGCAGAGACAACAGGTAAACCAGCAAAGTCCCAAATCAGCAATCCTCCTGCCTCAGCCTCGTAAGTGCTGGGATGACAGGCATGTAGAAGTCACATGACTTTATAACCCTCTATGCCCCTGCCTGATTTTACCAGAATTTTGCAATTAGCCTCCCACTTTTCCACTTGTAACCCTATGCTACAACGGCTTCATTTGTTTTTAAAGTTTTATAGTCAAAGAATCCCAGCACATACATGTGTTCCTTGGTGCTGTCCTGTTTTCACCTGACAGTGTTTCCTGGGACTTACCTACATCTCCATCCTGATGTCACTGCTCCGTGAAATGAATGATACAGTTGTATTCATCCATTCCACTGCTGATGGACATTTAAGTTGTTCACGTTTCTCCTAAATATTAAATATTTTGATGCTGTTATATCTTCTTCTTAATATTCTATTATTATTTCTTATTTTTAAAATTCTAAGTGTTCTGTGGTCTGAGGCCTCACAATTCTGATACAGAAATTCTGGAATAATTTGCTTTTATAGGTAAGATTTATAAAACCTAAGAATATTATCAAATACCAACTTTTAATAAAGTCCTTTATTTAATATACAGGGCCACATAATCCTTAAAGTCCCGGCGGGTGACTGATTACCACACCGGCTCCCTTGCCCACATGCACACGTGTTAGACTCAGGGACAAAACAATGCTGTGCAATGTTTGTTTCATAGTTCCATGATTTGTGAGCGACGGGCGCGCAGTGAGCACTGGCGATCCCCACTGTTCCACTCGGGACAGCCACTCACAAACACAAGAGGCTGGCAGTAAAACAAAATGTCCTGCCCGTCACTGCAAAGTGCTGAAGGCTTTTCATGATGAGATAAATGCTTAAGTACATCACCTGGAGGTCAAATAACACCAAGCCGCAGGATGCTTCTTTGCGCTTAAACATCTGGAACAGAGTGCTACACAGTTACGTGACATTCAGTAACAGACACGTTTGCGTCTGGCTTCTCACAGCACTTGCTGACTTTTGACGTAGTGTTCGTGGACTGAGACTGCATGCTCGCTTCTGTTTTCTCTTCCTGGGCTTAGTGGGACTGTGCGATGCTGGAGCAGTAATCCAGAATGTCCTGGATCGTGAACTCCATTGTAACCCCGGACCCAGGGTAACAGCGTGCTATCAGCCCCTCGAAGTGCTTGTACTGGCGTATGAATTCATCCTGCATGGAGTGCCACACCACCTATTGCAAAACAGAAAGTGAAAGCCAGACTGTGTGTGAGAGGATGATTCCATAATCGCACACGGAGAACAGGTTATGAGACGGAATCTAAGAATCTGTATAACGTGGCAGATAGGAACATGCATTCTGATGACAACGCCCACAGTGACCTTTGTATATGCCATTGGTCCTGTGGGCCACAAATTCCTATCTGTAAACAAGGTGTGGATAGTAACACTCCTCCCTCCTGAGGTAGCCAAGAGGCTAATCCAGAGTATTACACCAGGTCTGGTATGAGCAAGCGCCCATCATGCTTCAGCTGTTATTACATAAACTCTAACCTACATCAGATGCAGCTCTGGACAAGTGTGTGTGGCAGCAGGACCATCATTCAGGAAGTGCAGTACTTACCATTTACATTCCATTTTAGTCATGGTTCAATTTGTTCTTTATCTAGAATTGACTGCATAAAGCATTGCTTGGTACTTCGGAGGGAGCCATGATGATCCAGGTCTCTACCTGCAACTATGTGATTATATACCCAGCCATGGAGCAGACACGTAGAAAATGTCAAGACAGAATTCTATACTAGTGTTGTCAGGGCTTAAATTCATTGACGTTTACCCTGTATCAGCACAGTGCAATTTAAGTCTTCTAAGGACCTGGGGAGAGTGAGGTCTGTGACTGTATGCCAGAACAGACTCTTCTAGAGTTTTCCAACTGAACCTCCTCAGTCCTCCATTGCTGCCAATTTACGACCAGGCACTGTCACCCCACACCTTTGCTTCCCATCACTTGGCTCGTGCTATTTCTTCCAGTGAGTGTCACACCTGCCACCCATGGGCAGGGCTTTCCTCTGGGAAGTGAACACAAATGGAGCACCATGGGTCAGTACTTCTGTGAGGCTGAAATCACAATTATACTCAATCCCTGGGCCTCCCAGCAAAGCTTATAAAGAATACAGCTTCATGCTCTCAAAGCTGGCCCCACTGCGCATGAACCAGGCTTGCTGCCATGTTACTCTCTAAAGTCTTACTTCTCTCATCCAGGAAATGAAGCAGCAGTAGTGCCCACCAGAGGCTTCAATTTGAAGCTCAGGACTCAAGAAACTTGAAGCAAATCACACAGAATGTGAATCCGGATCCAGCTCCATTGTTAGACTTACTCCCGCCCAGAGCCATGAATCCACAATAAGCAACAATGAGCTTACTCAAAAACAATGAGACAAAACTCAACCCCAAAGCAGCAAAGCCTCACCCTCGCGGAATACAAAAGTCAAAGTGGAAATGGTTACAATTACAGAACGAATCCCTTCCTTCAGTTTACTACCCTGTCCGTGCTTTATAGAATTTTCATTTGTCTTTCTTTTACTTTTGTTTGGCTTCTCTGAGGCAGGGTCTATGCAGCCCAGCTTAGCTGTAAGCCGTGATCTTCATCCTATGTCTCACCTCTCACGAGCTGGGGCTGTTGGTGTGCACCACTCAGCCGTGGAGCTTTTCTCAGGCACTAAAACTAGAGCATGTGCAGAGAAGCAGCAGCCTTCAAAGCTATGCAGCCATGAGAACGTGCCTACCTGAAGTAAATTCTCCTCTTCACACAAATGCTTGTCAACCTTCTTGTAGAGATTATCCAGACCCTTCTTCACTTCCTTGCCAGGATACTCCTTAATGACTTTGCGAAGCTCTTGCTTGTTGAACGCTAGCTGGTAGCTCACCTCCTCTTCCCGAATGCCCTGGGCTACTCGAGCTTCAACGCCTTCAAAGAAATGCTTCAAGGAAATGGAAAAGAAGATGGGTAAGAACTACTTTATCATCACCTGAACTGTTGAAAGGCCAGGCTCAATGCATGCGAGCACACGGACGCTAAGACAGTCGTGTATCTCCATGCTACAAGTGATAACTCCTGCAAACATCTGGACTGTCTTCTGTTTCTTTAATGTGGGCATACAAAACTATAGTCTCAGATGCTACATTTGCTATTTAATGTTAAAGACTCATGGGTTCTCTCTGTCTCTTTCACCCTCCTGCATGTTGGAATTACAAACACAAACCCTTATACCCAGCAAAACCACCACTTCTTAATCTTAAAATTTATCATTTACACAGGGAGATGACTCAAGTCAGGAAAGGAAATGCACAAATCTCTATCTATCTATTTATCTATCTATCTTTCTATCTATCTATACACACACACACACACACACACACTCACTATGTGTGTAGGTGTGGAGGCCAGAAAATGTGTTTGTGTGTGTGTGTGTGTGTGTGTATGTGTGTGTGTGTGTAGGCCAGAGGTTGACATTAGGATATCTTCCTCAATTGTTTCTCTACCTTATTTACTGAAGCAAGACCTGTCACTGAGCCTGGAACTCCCTGTTGCGGCTACATTTGTTGCCAGCGAGCACTTGGGATCTGCCTATCTACACCTCTGAACTAGGGTTAGGGCGTGCTTTTCTGAGGGTGTTAGAAACTTAGCAAGCACATTACCCCCAACCATTTCCCGTCCTCTTCTTTTATCTTGACAAGGCTTTTGAAATCTTCCCCTGAACTAAATAAAAGTTGGCAATTTATGAGGAAAAAATGGGAAGAGCTCAGTCAAGGTTCACCGTCAAGGTGGTTTCTGTATCTGTGAAACGGGATAACAGCATCTTGGTTCCTACCATTGTTCTACTGTGTATTGTTTATTTCTTTGAGACAGCGTTCTCCTAAGTTGCCCACACTGACACTGAACCTAAGTTATAATCCTCTGTTTCAGCCTCCCAGGCAGTGAGGATTATAGGAGGGTCTACTGCAAATTTACAAATGAAAAGAAACTACTAACATCTGGACCTGGCAGCCTCCTCAAGCGCACCCTTCAACCCTCATTCCCATGTCAGTACACAGATACGGGATTCAAAACCAGGAAAACTTGCAATAAAAATATATTTACGTTTAGTTTTTCAAGGGGCTGTCCTAAAGAGTAAATGACGTAAGACTGGAGGTGATCAGTGTACTTCTGCTTGGCTTCTTTTTTCTCAGCCTCAAGACATGAGATTTTCAGACGAGAAAGTGTTGCAAAAATATGGTGAAAGTTTTCCATCATGACCACATCCCTAGGGGTCTTCTGGCTGTCATTGGCTACTTTCTCCACTGAAATCAATGCAGAAAAAGGAAGAAAAACATCTCTGATATGAATTAAATAGTTCAGGGCTAAACACAGTATTTTGCATCACAAGGTCCTCATAGCCTCTTGAAACAGTGGGTCATCTTCACACAACACCATGCACATGTGGAAACTCAGTGTGGAGTAAAGGTGACTTTTCAAATCAGTGGAGAAACTGTGAATTATAACTGTTAGAACAGATGATTCACATCATGGGTAGACTCTAAAATGCTCAAGTACTTAAATAAAAAGCACCAGCAGGATTATAAACATCAAGAAAATATATCTAGTTACAAATCACTCTTCTAAAGAATGACTAAAACACAGCAGTTGAGGAAAAGAATGACACAAAACCTGAAAACTCTTACAAGGACACCGTGAACAAAATCACGAAGCACAATGAACTGAGTGAGTACATCTAGAGCATGCTGGCCGGCAGGGGATAAAAAGACCAACTGGTAGTAACATCCAGCACTGCAGACTATACAGAGCAATTCAACTGTCACCAGATGCTCACAGCACTAATCTGGTATAAGCTCTCTGCACTAGCACCATAATTTAGCAAAGCCTTGATATATTACATAAACCTTTGAACAACCAACTGTATTCCTGGCTGGAAACAAACTAAACCATTGCAATGGCATATTCTGTAAGTAAATAGTGATATACATAACCACACAGTCATTAATTCTAAATTATTAGAAATATATGAAAATGACTCCACAGGACTCTGCCTTGATTACGGGGGAACTGGCTATGTTATTATTAATAACTAATACAGTTTGTTAAGATCCATTCGCACTACAGACTAATGATTACAGACACTGTGATGGTTAGTACTGTCAGCTTGACAGAATCTAGAATAATGTGAGAGATAGGCCTTGAAACGCGGCTTCGAGAGGGTGATTATATTAACTGAGGTGGGCAGAAGTGGCCACTGTAGGTGGTTCCATTCCCTAGGCAGGGGATCTATATAGGCATAGAGAAGGGAAAACTGAACACAAACACACTTGCATTCATTGCTATCTTCTTCTGACTGTAGTTGTAACATGGCAGTTCTTTCCAGCTTCTCATGATCTAAGTTCCCTGCCATGACAGTACCTTGAACTATGAGCTAAAATTAAATCTTTCTCTCGTAAGTTGCTTTTTTATAGACTATTTTATCAAAGCAACAGGAAAAAAAAACCTAAATGACTCCACAGGACTCTGCCTTGATTACGGGGAACTGGCTATATTATTATTAATAACTAATACAGTTTGTTAAGATCCATTCGCACTACAGACTACTGAAAACAGTGAGCATGTCTACACTCAGCCTCAGTTACCCAGAAACAATGAAAAGAGGCACAACATTCCTTAGAACAAAACCGTAAAAACTCACCATTAATGAACACTCCTCTGATTAATTTGATGTATGCTTTGTCCAGATCACCACGGCGTTCAGCATTTTTGAAAATTGATTCTGCCAGTCCAGCAAATTCTTCAAATTCAGCAACAAATGGAAGAATTCCTACTTTACTTTTCTTTGAGATCTTTACTTCTTCCATTTGTCTTATTTGGTTACTCTAAAGTTAGGCAGGAAGCAAGGAGAGAAAAAAGCCAAGCAACTTAGAAAACACATCAGTGCCCAGGGCATTACAGACGCTTGTTCAGAACTGCAACTGGTGAGGATACTGAAGAAAACCAATCCTCTGGAATAGAAACACTCTGTTGTATTTTATTTAGAAAATAAAAAGAGAAAAATTAAATTTATTTAAAAAATGGTTCAATCAAGGATTTTGAACTGTGTTCCAACAAGAAGCAGTTTATACTTCGATCATTTGTGAAAGACAGGGACAAGGCAGGTGTCCACCGAGGCTAGAGCACAGCGCAGAGGATGACTCTACTTTACTTCTGTTTGGTGGCCATGTGGCTAAGTTGGGAAAGTATAACCATTTCCAATTCCTGCTCATCTAGAACTTTGATTTAGACAAGTTCCCTGTGGGGTAGGGTGGGGCATTGTGGGTGTAACAAGACCAGAGGAGGAGGACACAGATTTCTATTACAGAGTTGCGTTTCATCATTCTGAGACTCAGTCATCAGGGTCCAGAAAGATCTACAGATTCAAGTACAATTCTGTGTACTTCTCAAGGGCGTCTATGGCTGCTCACATAATTACATGGTCAACTCATTTCAATTCCTACCTGAACTTTCAGTTTTGAGCTTTGGGGGAAATAAGCTGAAAAGCTATATAGACCAGAGGTTCAGAGAGTCTTTTCTAGACTGCAGGTGCTGGGGTAAAAAAAAAGCTCTGTGGGCTCTGTCAATGACTGGGGCTTCTCCTTCCAAATCTCCACCTCATCAGCGTAACCAAGCGTGCAATGTTAGGTCAGACTGAGAAGGCAGTAGGGGACTGCAGTGTTGCCTCCAGGCCTTGTGGGTCTGCCCAGGAGCTTGGCCACTTTGTAACTGCCGACTCAGGAGGTAACTCTGCCTCTTGAATACCATCCCCCAAAGTGGTGGTACTGTGAGGATCAGACAGCCTGTGCAAAGTGCTCAAGCCTGTGCTAGACTGCTGTGAATTAAACAGGCTAACAGCACAAAGCACTTATTCTCAGCCGGGCTGACAGAATAGACAGTCCTTTATGACTTTCAACTGGGTCGCTCACTGTTATCCCAGCCTTCCTTAGCTCTTTCCCTCCTTCAAATATCTTCCTGTAGTAAGAAGCTCCTAGTTACCAATACTTCTGGAGAGGGGCGTGTAGTTCGTGAGGTGCTGGGAAGGAGCCTAGAGCCTTACACACGCCAGGCAAGCTATGTACTTCTGAAATATACTCCCAATCCAGACAGTGCTTCTTCCTTCCTTCCTTCCTTCCTTCCTTCCTTCCTTCCTTCCTTCCTT
>NW_021604791.1:6785140-6830209 GCF_004785775.1 Grammomys surdaster
CTTCCTTCCTTCCTTCCTTCCTTCCTTCCTTCCTTCCTTCCTTCCTTCCTTCCTTCCTTTTAAAAAAAAAGATACTATTTATTTTATGTATGTGGGTACACTGTCGATGTCTTCAGACACACCAGAAGAGGGCATCGGATCCCATTACAGATGGTTGTGAGCCACCATGTGGTTGCTGGGAATTGAACTTAGGACCTCTGGAAGAGCAGTCAGGGCTCTTAACCGCTGAGCAATCTCTTCAGCCCTGAGTGTTATTTTTCTTAAGTGTAAAAAAATGGCATAGGTTTTAATTGCTCTTAATATTTTACCTGCCATTATACGATGAATATTTAAGAGTAGATACAATTTACAGGCTATATATGAGAACATTCAAATGATAAAAATTCAAAAATACATTAATAAAATGAAAGTGTTTTAAAGAACCGAGCTTAGCCCAATTCATTCCTACAAATTGCCGAAGTCTAACAGGAACAATAAAGTTACTTGTGTTGTTTCTTATGAAGAGAGACCCAATGACTGAAGAAGTTATTAGTCATGTGTCTCCCTGTGTAGCTCTGGCTGTCCTGGAACTCTATAGGTGGACTAGGCAGACCTTGAACTTGAGATCCGCTGGCCTCAGCCTTGGAGTGCTGGGACTAGAGCCATATACCATCATGCGTAGCAGCAACTGATTCTTAGAAGAAGTCTGATTATCAGACCTGTATACTATTAAATAAAATTATAATACTGTAAAGTCATCAATTAAAATGAGTTATTTTTACTAGAATATACAAAAATAGGAATAAATCTAAATGCCTTTCAATTGCCTCATTGAATCACAAGTCACAGATGAGTACCCTGTGTCCTGGAGCCCAGAGGGTCACTCTGCATCTTAGTCCATCCTAATGGGTGACTGCTAACTCCCAGCTTCACAGCTCTGCGGTCACGGGCGTCAAACCCTAGATTAAATGAATCAGCCATTTTGAATGACTTCTTCTTGGGTTATTTTTTACAACTTACAATGCATTTGTCAAAGTTCCTCTTCACTGTCACCAAGACGTTTCCTAATGTAGTACTTAGAAAAGACGCTGGGTCCACGTTCTGTGCAGTCCACACGTGGTGACTCATCTTGACCAGCATGTACAGGGAGTTAAAGCTATCTACTTTGTCTCCTAATGCAATTAGGTTGTTCAGTTCTGGTTCAATGCAACGGAATATTTTGATCATCATTTGGCGAATCATATCTTTCCTGTTCAGAAAGCATGAAAAAACATATAGTTAGCATAAACGTCAGGTGAATTCACCTTTAACTGTGACTGTAATGTACTATATAAAAACACAGCTAAACACTGGTACTGCAAGTAGAAGTATCAAACTACAATGAACCATTCTACAGCAGTTCTGAACATGATAATAGCTGACCAGCTTTATTTGCAAAGCTGGGCACTAAACTGCTTTTCTATTGCTAAGAAGTCTACTACAGTTTGAAGTTTCTAGCAGCAAACACTAGCACTGGCTAATCCACCTATCATTACCAGACAGGAGTTCACAAGTCCTTGAGCAGGACCAATACCAGCTCCTAATAAGACAGTGAGCACATGTGATAATTAGTGCTGATTGTCAACCCAACAGGATCTAGAATCACCCGGGGACAAGCCTTCATGTATGTACATCTGTGAAAGATTACCTATGCTACATTGCTTCTGGACATGACTGTGTTAGTTGAGGTGAGAACATCTGCCTACTATGGGTGGCACCATTCCCTGGGCTGGATTCTGGACTGTATAAAAAGGAGAAAGTAAGCTAAACGCAGGCACTGATTGCTCTGCTCTTCCTGACGAGCACATGACCACATGCTTCAAGTTCCTGCTGCCTTGATTTTCCCACCTGAACTGCAGGCCAAAATACACTCTTTGCTTCTATCAGGGTCTGTCTTCCCTCACCATAGCAACAATCAGGGATTTCCCTCACCATGGCAACAGAAGCATAGGAGAGCATACAGGTCTGTGTGGGTACCAGCAGGTGACCGAGAATCAGTGTGAAACACTTCCTTATGTCTCAATTCAAGTTTATGTTTCCAGAACATACACAGTAATAAATACATACTCAGAGGAAACAGGCAGCAGGGTGCCAGAACTGTGCTGCCGTGATAATGAGCCTCCATCCAGGTCTTCTGCTTCAGTCTGAAAAAACATTCACATATAATAAAGACCAACATAGTGTGACAAGTTTATATATCAAAAGCGTGCTACTTTTAAAAACACCTACAAGAAAATATGTTATGGAAAATAGTAATATTTCATTACTATTAAAGTAACATAATATTGTATGCTCTTTAAGAAAGTTTCATGAAATACACTGTTCTTAAGATTTTAAAAATTAATTTGTTAAGTATGTGTGCAGTTAAGTGCCGCACTGCATGTGTGGAGGGCAGAAGACAGCGTGGTGGAGTCTGTTCTTCTTATTATTTTATTTTTATTTTTATTTTTTGGTTTTTCAAGACAGCGTTTCTCTGTGTAGCCCTGGCTGTCCTGGAACTCACTCTGTAGACCAGGCTGGCCTCGAACTCAGAAATCTGCCTGCCTCTGCCTCCCAAGTGCTGGGATTAAAGGCGTGCGCCGCCACCACCACCGCCCGGCTAAGGTGGAGTCTGTTCTTATACTTCACTCTTCCGTAGGTTCCAGGATTGAACTCAGGTCATCAGGCTTGCTCAGCAAGCCCCTTTACCCAATGACCCATCTTACCAGCCTGTTTTCAGACCCCCATCCCCGACCAAAGAATTACTATCAGTTAAAAGTTGTAGTTGTCTATGTGTACATTATGGTAAAGAGAAGAGAAAGTGCACAAGCTTGATGTAAAGAGAGTTCACATGCACAAGCAAGCGCGCACACACGCGCGCGCGCGCACACACACACACACACAAGTACGCGCACAAAAAGGAAAACATCCACAACCTTAGAATGAAAATTTCAGCTTTGAAAAAAAGGCTGTTGGGCTAGAAGACGGCTCAGCAGTTGGAAGCACTGGCTGCTCTTCCAAAGGACCCAGGTTGGAGTCCTGGCATCACTATGACGGCTCAAACCATCTGAACCTCCAGTTCCTGAGCATCCTACACCTCTTCTGGCTTCTCTGGGCAATCCACACATGTGGGACACAGACACACATGAAGACAAAAATAACACTCAATATAGATATCTAAATGCTGCCATAAACCCTTTCTGAAGCTGCACATACAAATTTACCAGCAGTCCTACTACCAGGAACAACAGCCTCTCAACAGTTGTGAGTTTCTCATTGTTCTTATGGCGGCGGCTTTCTGTGTGGTTCTGAGTTCTTCAAAATCGGCTACAATTCTCCCATTCCACTCTCAGGCCTTGAAGGCAGCTGAGGGGGAACAGCTGCATCTGCATTACACAAGTAGGGCTGGGGACGAGGGCAGCACCTACAGTGTCTCTCAGACTCAAAGCTAAGGCCTCCTTCCCCTCTGTGTATCATCATCTCGTAGGTTGGGTCTTTTCTTTGGGAACACTGAGATATTAAATTGGTAGGATTTGTGGTTCTTTAGATCTTATACTCTGCGTCCTAGGCTAGCCTGGAGTTCACACAATCCTCCTACCTAAGCTTCCCAAGTGCTCCAATTACAGATGGGAACTACCATGTCCTGATTAAAATTGCTTTTTGAATGATGTTCTCTACAGAATAAATGCAGACATTTCCTATCTTATTAATTTAGAGGTTGTCAGCTTAAGAATTCTGGAACACTAGAAATCTAAAACCAACTACCTTCCTGTTTTCTGTATATTGTGAATAACAAAAATACTTCAAGATTGATTTATTACAAATCTTTCCCTTTTCTGTTTGGATACTGAAATTGTGAATGCAGAATACAAAAATAACTAGGTTAATTATATTACGGACCATAAATACCGTCCAAATAAATGCAAGCCATACCATGGATGCAGGCATGTTTTGATGCTGCTGTAGTTTGAAAAATTTACTTATGAAGTCCTGTTCTGCCAGACACAGTGGCTCTAGTTCACTCAGCACCTGTTCAAAGATCTGCAGGAAACCAAATGACCAAAGGTTAAAGAACTGCATGGACTCTTGAACAGCCTCCACATTTAGTTCACTCTTTGGCAAGGACACAGATCATGGAATAGATAATCCCCTAAGTCTAGGATCCCCCAATGTGCCAAAGAGAAACTCTCCCAAGACTGACAGAGTAATAAATATCAGAGTGAAACAGACTGAAAAGAAAACTCACAGTTACTCACTTCCAATCTGCAAGGAGGAAGACACACTCTGAAACTTGCTTGAGGCATGGCAGCCAGTGAAACTGTTTCTTCAAACTCCGGATTCTGTCATTCCTCAAACAACTCAGGTGTGATTTTGTTTGCACATCATATTTCTAACAAGTAAATGCCAATGAGTCTTTTATGTTACTGAACTGATAAATCCTATTTTAGTTGCCCTTTGGATCGGGATTTTTTTTTTTTCAGATTCAAAGCAGAATTGGAAGGACATAGGAATGATTTAAAAAGTGTCTCATGCCTGCATCTCTGAAAACACTTAAGGCAATCACAATGTTAAGAATTGCCTGTTATTTTACCTTATCAAATTTGGTTCTGTCAGCCACATCGAGGTCAGAGGCAGACATGTTCCCCATATCCAGCAGGGAGGATGACTGGGACCTGCGACTTCCCGAGCTTTGAACACTGAGTTTATTCAGACTGGAAGTTGATCCAGTGAGTTTCCCAGAGCTTCCATGGAGACCTAAGAAACAACAGAACTTTGAAAGCTGTGTCTCACAAATGAAAGCCCTACCATCTGCCTCAGGGCTGCCTTCTAGAGTCTTGTCTACCAGGACTCAGATTCTACTACGTTTTGCAGACTCCTTGGAATTCACTAACACTGGGTCCTACTGCAGAGAATATTGTAAATGGAAGGAAAACTACATGTAGCCATGGACTAGGATGGAAAGGAGCTTCCTGACTGGACGGTCTATACCCTGTCCCATCCCATGGGCAGGAACAGAGATGGTCACTGAGTACTGTGCTGACACTACAGCAAACAGAACTCTGATTATTCCTAAAGAAAACCTATAGCTGAGTATTAACTGTCTCTATCTTAAACACCAAAGTTAAAGTGAACTACATATCACTTCTTGACAAATTTTCCCATAAAAGTCCATCATTTATGATTAAATTTATGATGTTCCTGAGTCTAGAAACCCACACTAAGGAGTTAATCAATGGCTCATTCTTAGAGGAATATATAATG
Source organism: Grammomys surdaster (assembly GCF_004785775.1). Taxonomy (NCBI): domain Eukaryota; kingdom Metazoa; phylum Chordata; class Mammalia; order Rodentia; family Muridae; genus Grammomys; species Grammomys surdaster. The sequence goes on from NW_021604791.1 coordinate 6,790,400, forward strand.
TTTACATTTAGAATGTAAACAATAAAACACTTGAAAAGCCCCACAGTTCTTCACTACTGCCCAGTTAACTTGCTCTACTTAGTAATAGGGAGAATGGGAGAAGTCATAATAGAGGCAACTCAAGCTTTGGCCTCAGTACACAAACCACTACCAGACCACGAAGACTTCTTTCATTACTTTGACGAGTGTGTGTGTGTGTGTGTGTGTGTAGGAGCCAGCGGTATGGGATCCTACTGGAGCTGGCGTTACAGGTGGCTCTGAGCCACCTGAGGTGAGTGTGTGCTCTTAGCTGCTGAGCCCTCCCTCCAGTGGCCCTACAGTAACAGTTATAGCTCTTCTAAACATAGCCTGCAACAGAATTGCCATGTTAAGGTTTTCCATAAATTTCTGACAACAAAGCTTTCACCCCTCACTGTGTAACTGTAACCACGTCACTTATTTCTTGGATGTACATACAACCACCATGCTGGGTTTCTTTTTCCAATACCTGGCAATTCGGTACAATCAACATATCTGCTATCAATGTTTTTCAAGACAAACAGCTAACATCTAGACATTAACAACATGCACTGAGTGCCTACTAGCACAGTAAGCATACTCACTCTCTGTTTCCTGTTTGACAGCACTTTCTTTTCGAGGCAGTGTAGCTGTGATGGATTAGGTTGCAAGCATCAAAGACAAAGACAAGTTAATAAACTGCAATTTGCACAAACCATGCACAAGAGGCAGTTAAAGCTCTAGTTTAAAGGACACATGCAAAGAATTGAGCATCGACTAACGAGAAGTGCAAACACACGTGGAGTTACTCAGCGACTATAGAGAACGCATGGGAAGTTTATAGATCTTTAACGTAGGACTTCTACTCATATTACTCAAGAAAAATATCAGTGTTTAAATACTCTCCCCCAACCTTTTAAATGTGTGGGATTATTGTTTTAGTTTAGAAAGTTGGTACACTTATGTTTAAAAGAATAAGTTCATAAGGCTTTGTTTCCTGAGAAAAATGAACTCAAGTAATTTAATTCTGTAAGGAATGAAGGGATAGCTTTAGACACTAGCAGTCTTATTCTGAAAGCCCCTGAAGGGAACTTTCTCCACACTAATCTTTTACTTTATCTGTTAAAGATTATGTAAGTGGGGCTTTAAAATTAAAATCAGATACCACTCTGAATTTCCTGGTAACCAGCCTATGAGCAGGCGACTGAAAGGCGGGAAACCAGCACTCAGGAGCTGTGTAGAAGAGGAAGGCTGAGGGACAAAGGAGGTAGGGAAGTCAGAACTCTGCTATGGTCATTTGGCATTTCTTTTATTCTCAAACTCGGTTCTACATAATAGCTACAGATCAACCTCAGGGCTTATGCTGTGAAACATCCTGAACTCAAACTCAGAAGTTAAGGTGAAAGGCAAGAAATAAATTGCATAATATGATTAAAGAATAAACTATAACCTAAGACCATCTTAAAAACAGAGACTGATGTGTCAACTGGCAGGTGCCAGGGCACACATGAGGCAAATGTCCTGAGCTGGCCGTTCAAGTGCTACTGCTCTATTCCCACCTTCCACTCCTCAAGCTCAAGGGGCTGGGAAACAAGAAGCCTAGACATTAGCGTGGCAAAATCCACAGTGTGGCTGACATCTACTGGTGTGAACACTGCTGCCCATGGCCCTCAGGTGTCACCTGCATGCTCACCTGTGCACACCAGACTATTTCAAAGGTTTTTGGGTTTTTTTTTTTAAGCAGATGAACATGACTAGTTACTACTTATTAGTAATAACATTCTAGACTTTTTCTGAGCAGCTGACTCTCCTGTAAAGTCTTAAGTATCTTTAAGTCATCCCCAGTAGATGACAAACACAATAGCTGCAGTGGGCAGGCCTGTGCTCACGGCTGCACTCTCAGTACAGAACTATGTTTATTTGTTTAATGGAAATTATTACTCTTCCACCAAGCCTCGAATCCAGTCTTGCATTCAACTATTCTGGAATCAAAAGCTTACTTAGCTAGAGTGAGAAGCAATAAGGTGATTTTAGGTACTTCTTTCAAGACTTTACACACTAAATGGGAGCATTATAATTGTATATATAAAGGAGCTAAAGCCTTCTGTATCTTTTATAGATCACTTAGTTGTTTTGCTATAGTTAAGATATATATGCCAAACCAAAGCTAGAGCCCAAGTATACGCACTACCTTGTTACCCTAGTGACACATCTGTCTTTAAGGTATCCATTTTAAGTGAGGAAGGAAAAACAACACAGTAAAAGTAGTAATTGTAAAAATAATTACTCAATTTCCTTTGCCTCCATCATGTTGAGTACATTTGGAGAAGAGAACAGAAGACTACATCAAAGTACCAATCCAGGAGGAAAATGCTATGCCTCTGAATATACTGGGGTAAAACTAGTAATCAAAAGAGGGAATAACTTATATAGAGGTCCTATCACAAAGAAGAGATATCCTCTTGGCAACTTTAACCTATTTTGACTTTCTTGAAGTAAGTGATATTAAAGATAAAATCAAGTTTTCAAAAAGCAAGAGCTCTGCCCCCTTCTGATGACGTCCATTCCATCATGTTCTTCCTTTTGTAAGATCTGTGACGTCAGAGTTCCAGAGCAAGTTCAAACCAGAAGCTTACATTTAGAACCATTAACTCGGAGTCATTGAAAAGCGAACTTTCCAAATGTGGAGGTTTCAGTCTTAATTATAACTATTATTAGAATTAATTTAAACAATCTGGATCATTGAAAAAGAACCCTTGGGAAAAATCTCCATCCTACTGAATTCAGAATTTCTGAAGTCAAGTGTGTTTAACCTGAACGTAACTTTAAATGTTAATAAGTCTCAAGAGATGAACAAACCGCTGTTGCTATCTGAAGTTATTTTTCTTATCTTGTATTTTATAACAAAATAACTGACACTGTAACTTTCTATGATGAATTATCACAAATTACTCTTATCCATCAACATTTTACAGATATATTGAAAATTTATCATTTTTTATGACATTGTTTTAAAATTATAAAATGCATTCTAAACCTGTATTGTGTAAGTTAAAATAATTTAACAAGGTAATTTAAGAAGTTAGGGTAGGAAAGAGAAGGCTTCAGCTCTAGGATAACATGATTATGATATAACGATACTATTGTGTTTTTATTTCCTTTATCTTTATGTGTATCCAACTTGTTTTCACATACAGAAGAGATTTCTTAGCATTAAACGGCACACTAACAAGTGATGACAAATATACTTCATGAAAACATTAAACATGAAACTGCATTATATTATACTCTTTGCCCAAAAACGGCACAGCATATCCACAGTGAAACATCAACAAGGATATAAACACACTGCTGTTTAAGAACAATTAGCCTTTAGGGTGAGTTAGCATTTCTGTTTTCAAAAGCCGACTGTCCAAGACAGTGTTTTACCAAGGGTAGCATATTAACAGACAAACCCAAACCACTCCAATTTCCAGATTACAATAATTAATACAGTGAGTCCCAAATTAGGACATCTAGGACAGCGATGTTCAACTCTGCTGCCTGCTTCCTGTAGATGCTTAGGGCACAGGCTCCTTTCAACAGTCAATGCTAAACTCAGTGTTCTAAAGGGAGTCCGCAGACACACTGAGGAGTGCACAATGTAGCCCTTAAAGGCCAGGTTTGGACTTGACTAGGCACAGAACTCCATCCAAAGAGAACTCCAGAGATGGGTACATGCAAGAGCAGAACGTGGCCTCAGCACATCCTTTCTTAGCTTGATACTTTCACTGGCTCTTCTCTCAAATACTGTTCAGGTCCCTGTAAATGTTAGGGAATAAAAAAGCAATAGGCTCCAAATATATTGCTTTAGAAAAATAAGGTACAATTACAAGAGAGATTCTGGTGACATTTTTATATACCCTTGGCAGAGAGAGAAAAAATCCACTTTTCTAAAATTCACAGCAGCCAGTGAGAAGTAGGAAGCCAGGAATGACCTAGCTCTCTCTCTGTAGAGAGCAATGACTTGCCCCCACCTGCAGCAGTCTTCTGGATCAGAACCACACTCTCAGCAGTCTCCGGTCTGACCCTTGTCTAACCCTCTCTACCAGGCTGCACTGCACGTATTCACCTCGGCTTTCCCTATCCACAGTGACCTCAAATCCCAGCAGTGTCCCGCTGCTGCCAGACTGACACACTACGGAACCTTAGCTTGTGAAGAACTACGGACAGATGCCTGCCTCTTTAGCTCTGTGTGTTTCCTCCACTTGTTTAAAGGCCTCAGAGTTACACCTCAGTAAGTAAGATCACTCAGTAGGAGACACGGGGCCCAGCGCCAGGCTTACCAAACTTCTTGCTTTCTTTAGTGGTGCCAGTCATCTTCATCTTTGCAACTTCAAAGAAATCTTTAATTTCTCTTTCATATAGTCGGGATAAATAATCCATGTAATTCTTAAAATAAATGGAACAAGCAATTATTGGTAAACTAATTTAACAATTTTCTTTATAATCTTCCCCTTAAATCCTTTATGCTTGTAAAACCTTAGTGTATTTCAGAGAATATAAAAAGTTAGGCTATTTTCTCTTTGAAAAGAGGCAGAGCAAAACAAATAGGTAGCATATCATTACAATTCACAGAAGCATCCAGTCAAACCATCACGCTTCTGTGTTACCTTGGTACATTCTAACAATGGTTACAGCCACAGTTGCTAGGACATGTGAACCAGTGTGGCAGCATAGTGTTCTAGCGTGTGGGGTATAGCATGACCCATTAATTGACTGGAAATCTTGTACCTCTCCGTTCACACCGCCATGCTGCCCGACAGTGCCCATGGTGATGGAGGAGGATCTCCTGATTTCACTGAACCATTCAGCCTTGTGTGGAGTCCCAAAGGTCAGAATTTTCAAAATAATTTTTCTTAAAACATTTGATTTATTAAGCCTTAAATGCAAACATCTATTATTTAGCATAAAGATTAATTTTTTGTCACACCTGTCTATCCTTACATGAAACACTCTGTCCCAGTAAGAACTCTTCAGTAGTAGGGATCATGTGTCATTCCAGGTCCTAAGTTACACAGGATTAGAGAGTTTAGGTAAATTTAAAGAAATGACAGCAGTTTAATTATTCCCAGTCATTTTCTTTTTTAAACTTAGGACAGAATCTCAGCTTCAATATTCTTTTAATCTCAGACTAATCTATCATTTTATAGAGCAGGCTGTATGTTAACAATAGCTGGATCAAACATACTTTAGAGCCGTCCCCTTTTCAATGTGTAGAGCACATCTGTAGAAGAGCTATTCAGATGAGTAGTTATTTCCTATGGTTCTTGTATAAATTCAAGAGCACATAAAATTAAAATACATCACAAAATTAATTCCTTTTACCATCTGACTTGGACTCCCTCTTGTGTTTAAGCACTGCTGTCCCGGGCGGCCTTTCCAGTTTGCTTCATGCTGGCTGTCAGATGTCTTCCAGAGATCTCTTACGCTCTTTTATTTTTTTATACAACCAGGCACATATCTCAGTGTGGAGCTAAGACTGGTAATACAGCTACTTTCATAGTGTTAATTCTGCCTATCCATGAGTGTAGGGGATTTTCCATCATAAAATATGGAACCTTACGCATCCACAGGGTCCTTCCTAGTCTGTGTTGTCCCAATTTTAGTGTTTGTGCTGAACTGGGCACTGGAACAAAGACGGAGATATGCTTGGGAAATCTTCAAGACTGTCGGCCTCAGACTGTTACTGCAGGGGAAAGCTCAGACTTTTCTAATCAAGAGTGAAGCACCTCCTACTATAGTCGCACCCAAGAAACACAGACAGATGCTGCGTCCTGGGAGATGGGATCTGGGCAGATGGGTGATGTAGGCAAAGCCCTGTCCTCCGAGGGCTCGGATTATGTAAACAAACTAAGGACTCTGTCAAGATTCTGCCTCGGTACAGTTGTGAATAAATTCTCATCCCTCAAGACCCTGGAATAGGCTTTTCCTATTCATTCCCACAAGCATGAGCTGTGCACACCAGCCAAGTGCTTAAAAGAAACATGGCTTTGCTTATGTTTATTAGGGTTCTTTTTGATGTTGTTGTTAGGTTACTTTCACCTTCCTTTTTAAACAAAATTCCTGACTTTTTACAGTATTTTAACAACTAAATTGGACATATATGGAGTATGTGTGTGAGAGAGTACACAAGTACACCAAAGCTCAAAACAAAGGAGCATGTAACAGCCCTGGGAAATATGACGGTAATTCAAAATTACCGTCTTGTAGCCCATACAAACAAGAAAACAACGAAACGAAACCTCTTAGAGCAGAGAGTGTGTCAGCACGAGGCTGGTGCTCATCTTACTTCTTCACTTTGAATCACATTCATGAATACTGCATGACATATAAAGACAAGATGATAAGACTTACTCAGAACACAATTAGGAAAGAAGCTTATTGATCACTTATTTGAATAGTCACTAGGGGACAAAGGACTTGTTGGCCCAACAGGCATGAAACTCTTAAGAAGACATATTTAATTATTCAAAATATTAATGTCCTAAAACTTCAAAAAGGGAAGAATTTGAGTGCTATAAGTAATTTTACTTAACATACCTCCAAATGAGAATTCTGTTGAATTAAATAAAACAGAATAGCACAACAGAAGAACTGCATTAACCCTCAACAGCCTCATTCTGAGGAGCAAGAATAAGATTACCCACACTACCAAGCCAGAGCAGATGCACATAGACACTTCAGGGAATACAAATTTGTTGTGAAGAACCACAGTGGCCTCCTGGCTCATTCTGGAGAACAGGGGCACGCTTTGCTTCAGGGGTCTGCATTGCGACAGACCACTCATAGCTCATTCCTCTCTGGCCTCTAAAACCAGTGCTCAAACACCATCCCACCTGGACCCCTTCTAAACACTGCATCTCCTGAATTCTCTCCAGTACTCACAGTACTTCTTTCATATATATAGTTAACTTCTTTTTTGTCTTTCTACTCAGGATATGGACTCTGAGAGGGCAAGTGCTTGCCTGTTTCCTTCACTCCCAAACCTCCAACACTCAACAATGTTAGCACAGAATAGACTGAATACGGTGAATCAATGATTCAGATGCCTGGACTATGGTCACTAGTTCACGACACTGTTCTGATGACCAATCCTGCCAAGTGCAGTATCATCCTAGTTCTTCTGACTGTGGAGCCACTCTCTCACTTTATAGTCCCACTGTTCTTTAGACCAAACAAATCAAAACCCAACAGGTTATACATTCTGAGAAGGTCAATAACCCCCTTAAGCATGTTTGTACTTCCAAGTGTCTATACTACACATAAAGAGTCCCCCAGAAGAGGTTAAGGAGATGGCTCAGTGGGTAAATGTACTTTTCTATGTAAGTATAAGGACCTGGGTCAGATCCCAGCACCCATGGAAAAAACTGGGAGTGGTGTTGAAGAGATGGTCCCACAGTCCAGAAAACGTTCTGCTCCTTCAGAGAAGCTGGACTAGTTCCCAGCACATGTCAGGTGGCTCACAACACTTAAAACCACAGCTCCACCAGGATACAGCATCTCTGACCTCTGTGGGTACTGGCACTCACGAATGCATATCCGACACATACACACAACTAAGATATCTTTAACTAAATAAAAAAAGCTGACTGTGACCATGTAACCCAGTATAGGGGCAAGCAGAGACAGGAGGATCTTTGGGATCTGCTGGCCAGCCAGCCTAGTTGAAAATGAGCCCCAGGTTCAGTGAGAGACCCCATCTAAACAGAACAAGGCAGACAGCAACAGAGGAAGATACTCAATGTCCTCCTCTGACCTCTGCACAAGTGCACACACAGATGCACACACAGACCCACACAAAATAGAAAAAAGCATGGTTCATGACAACACTGGACTAAATAGACAAATATTTCAGTTTACAATATAGCTTAATCCTATTTTACGGTGAAGTTCAAACTTTGGCTCTTTTTATTCGAGTACATATATGAGCACTCAGAAACTCAGTTATCTTTTGCTTTGTCAAAAACATGCTTTCATATTTCAAACTTGAGGAAGTAAGCACGTAACGTAAGACTCTGTTGTAGACCCGGTGAGTAACTGCCATCAAACCCATACCTTTGTGAGTCCCTCATATTTTCCATAGTCTGTACTCTTCAGCCACTCCATCAGCTTGGCGTAGCGGAGCAAGTCTCTATGAAATGGATGATGATTGGGTAGCGTCAGTTCAGCAGAGTGCTGAGCAAGAGTCGAACTCTGATCGTGACCCTAGGGTAAACAAGCGAATAAGGGTGATGGAGTGTTCAGGGAACACTGTTACGACGGGAAATTCTACACAATGACCAAATGTAGTCGGAATACCGAGCCAATACAGGAAAATAAAACCTGCGCACTTACTGGTCTACCTTCACCGTCCTGTGCATCCATGGGCTCCTAGCACCATAAACAGTCACAGACATGCACGGGTGGCACTGTGACAAAGCATCACTAACTTCATCTTCCAGAAGAAGTGAGAAGGTTGTATAAATCTTATCTACAAGACTTTACAACTTACAAATAAACGTCTCCACACAGACTGGGTTAGGAAACATACCAAAGGCAAGTCTTTCCAAAACAAACTGTCTAATAAGATTCCCATTAGAAGCCAGACTTTTCAACAGATAAAACAATGTACAAGACATGAAATTTAAAGTTCATAAAGACTCTAGATGGCTATATTTTGGGCTTTCTATGACAATCCCTAAGAACAGTGTAATTCCACTTATTAAAGTGATGGGCAGGTCAAACTACTGCACATGGCTATTCCAAACCTTGACACTTTTGTGTAAATTAACAGTCATATGTCTTGACTTTTGCTTTAGAAAAATATAGACGCTAGATTATTGGCCTATTAACCCTATTTTCGAGAAGAATCCAAGGCTCAGGTCACATAGAAGGAAACCCATACCTGGAATCTTGTTCAATCAAGTCTAACTTCTGCCGTCCTTTAAAATCCTTAGAGCCAGAATCAAAACCTGCAAGTGCCAACTAGCTCTTGAGTTTATGTGCATACAGTGATGAGTGTGTGTTCATCGCTCTCTCTATAAACGCAACATCTCAGGCCTCTGTTGAACGACCTAGCTCTTTCTTGCTCTTTAGTCAGCATGTGTGATGGAGCTTAAAGTCAGCGAGTGCCCAGAGACGAGGAGCTGCAAGAGCAGAGTCTACTAGAAACAACTTCCCACCAAGCAAGCCAAGGCCAGCACAGCTGCATTTCCGTTCACTAGTTCATTCGGGTTGCCTAGTCAGAAGCTCTTTCCGTATTTTATGGAAACTATTAAATTTACAAAGGCTGCTGAATCAGAGAGGAGCTGGATAATTAATTACTTGGTAAAGCCACCTAAGTGTATATACTAGTTGAAATACAACAGTTTGATTAACATCCTGAGTTTAAAGAATTAAAATTATTTTAATTTGGAAGAGTTGTTATCACTTGTAATTTACGTGCTTTAGTGTGTCTCGCTGTTCTGTCTCCACTCTAGACTTGTCACGGCTGGTATAGATAGCATCGCATCACAGAAGGGCTCTAAGAAGCGCACACTGAGACACAGACGTTCATACACACTATGCCTGCAGGTCCAGACTGTGTCCTGGTGGCTCTAACCTATGGTGCTGATAGAGAGAAGAGTCTCCTGCTTCACAGTGTTCCAGATACTGTGCTATAATGGGCAACGTCACTCTCATCACCCAAAATAGTCTTCTCCATAACATCTCTCAATGACTCAAGACACAAAGTTACATTTGTATAACTATTTACTCAGTCTACTATCTGTTAAGTTACGTTATTTCAAGTTGAGAAAGATTTAAATCATTAAAAATAATCTCTCGAGGGAAGTAGAAGACTTAAGTACTAGCAACTGTGTGGAGGACCTTTCAGTCTGCTCAGTGCAGATGTTACTCTGCTACATTTTCTCAACACTTCCGTGTCACAAACACCTGAGAAACTGGTGTTTCACAAACTGAGTATTATTATCTATAATTATTACCGTCAAGATAGACTGAATGTTATTAAAGATATAATTTTAGATAAAATGTTCTAGAATAAGGATAGGAAATTGTAAAATTGTTTAAGTTGCTTAATTCAACCAATATTTCAACAAAAATTATCACATGCAAACCACTAAGTATAGAGAATTCTGTTTTTCATATGCTTGAACATTTTAAAGGTTTCTATTATATATAATAGATTACCAACAACAATTACAGAATTACTGAGTGCCCACTGCCTAGGTACCTTTTATTCACAAATTTGAATCCATACAATACCTCATCTAAAATAACAACTCTATGATTAACAAAATTCACAGGTTATTCAAATTAAAAACCTGGTTAGCTGTAAGATTTTATCAGCATATGTATATTATACGCTATAATTTTTGTTTGCTTTCAAAACAGGGTCTCACTATGTAGCTAGCCTTGGCTAGCCTGAAACTCTCTATTAGAGTAGGCTGGCCTCAGAAATCTACCTCCCTCTGCTTCCCAAGTACTGGGATTAAAGACATGTGCCACTACATCCAGTCAGATGCTAGAACTTCTATAAAGTTACCACAGAGCAATCTATGATAGCCAAATATAGTCTAAGTGAAGTAGACACTTTTGTAATCTCTGTTGTCAAACGAGGCAACTAAGACGGGAGTTGACAGAGGCGCATCACCACATGCAGTCAGAACCTCCCAGCTCTCTTCCCCTTGCCTGGAATGGAAATCGCCATGTTCTTCAGCCCTTTTGCTAGTGACCTGGTGATTAAGTTCAACTGATCTTTCTTGCACTTGAGACATCTTTTTCCATTGTTGACCGCACATCACAGGCTGTTGCAACACTCTCATTCTTCGCATGCATCACTCACATGTTAACAGGACATATTAGATTTTCAGAAATGAGAAGCATTCGTTTTAAACAAAGCCATTAGTTTAGAAGGCAAAGAAGCAAACGGAATGAAAACTGCACATTATAACCAATAGTTAAGGATGCAAAAAGACCACTGTCGACTGACATTTTTGATGTCATTACACATGTGGACACCATCACTGCCAACAGCGTTAAAAATAATAAACTAAGAAAAATGGGGAGTTTCCTACGTGACTTTTCAGTTGACTTCTTCTTGCTACTTTTCAAGTCCAGTGAAATGTTGAAGGCACCTGTCCTGGTCTCCCCCTCCCACTCTTAATAAAACCACAATGACAACTGCGTTCCCAAGTGTTGTCTGTCTGTCTCCCTGCCCTAGACTTTGGGCTTCTCATGGACAGAATCAGTAACATTTATCCCAGAGCAGTGTCCACTCTGCATCTCAACCACTGACAAGTAATTACTGAAAAATTAAGGAGATGAGAAACAGGGAGAAAGGCAAGCAGCATGAGGTTAAACGCCTTTTTGGACAAATGGGACATTAAAAACTATTACAAATATAGTTAATGGGTAGCTCAGATCAGTAAGTTAAGCTGTAAGCATAAATATTCTGCTGCTAACTTTAGCAAACTTTATAGACATATGAAAAAAAAAATCACAGAAGCTTGAGCTGATTTGATGTACTCACAGGAACCGAAAGAAAGTAGGACCTGTTATAGAGGTGAAGGAGGGCCTGAGTAAACTAGTTGGAAATAAAATATAACAAAGACAACTGGTTTAGAATACTTCAAAGAAAAACCAATGTTTTCAGAGAGAATTTATTGATTATTAAGATTTCTCCTGATTTTTCTGTTCAATATGTATAATAAAAGACAAAAAAAAACCCCATAAGAATCTAATTATATTAACTATAAAATATCTTTTGTTCAAATTTTGAAAGGTCCCTTGGCATTATTAAATTATTCCTGCCTTATCATTAATTATAACATCTCTTTCCAAAAACAGAGCCAAGTTTTAACATGGAGACCCAGTCAACAAAAATTCCCAGCTGAAGCGGTTGTTTCCTTACAGGAACACAGTATATTCGACTACACAGAACCTATGGAACACTGACGAGGAGTCAGGTCTGAGTCTCACCTTGAAACACTGACAAATACACAGGCTCCAAAGTTAACATAAGCCTGCCAATTGTTTATGGAACTAATGAATAATGATTCCCAGGATCAGTCTCAGCTAAAAGGAACTTGAGGTCTGTGTAAAGGGTTACCTGAAGTCCAAGGTATTGCTATGAGGAACTATTCACAGACTTCAAAATCTTCAAACCATAGAAATGTGTGAAGGAATATACTATAGCCCCAAATGAATACATTAAATATTTTGGGGAATTTAAGTTTAGAGCAATATGACCTATGGAAACATGTCAGTTTTAATAGTAAATTAAAATTACCTGTTGAACAAAAACATTGTTGAGATGACTGGCCAGTCTCCGGGCGAAATGCTCCCTCAAGTCCCCGAAGCGCTGCTGCTGCTGCTTGACGGCCAGGAGCATGTCATGGCCTGCATCAGAACAACAGTCCCTCACCGACTCGCCAGGCAGAGCCCCTCTGTGTCTGAACAAGAAAGGCCTCTCCACAAGGTGCACGTGGTGCTCAGAGGACACTGCTGTGGAGTCTGTTCTCAGCCTTCTTCACCTTTACATGAGTTCCAGTGATCCAACTTAGGTCACCAAGTTGTCCAGCAAACCCCTCTTCTGGAGGACCATCTTGCTGGCCTCCTCACCATGCTTAATAAGCTCATCTTCTCCCCCCCCCCCCCCCCCGCCCTCCAAGGCACCTAGAGCCTTGTCCATGTTGGGCAAACAGTCTGCCACTGAGCTGGAGCTCACATCTGTACTACCCTGATGATACTCAGACTTAACTTTTGAAGAATTCAAAGCTGTAATGGCTTATTTACTGTTTTATACAATTTAAAAAAAGGAGGAAAAGTAATACAACACACTGGTTCTTCTTCAGTATCACCTGGCAACCACTAGAAATAGGAATTTTAGGATGGCAGCCCAGACCTACCAAATGTGAGGCTATGCCGGGTAACCTGTTTCAGTGAGTCCTCTAGGTGATCTGACTGTGCATTCAGGTTCTGGAATGACTGCCTAGAAACCCCTATCTTCCCCGGCCTGTCCTAATGTCTACTTGTGCTTGCTTCTGCTTAAGAAGGAAGCATCGAGAGACTGTGGCAGGGCAGTGAGATGGCTCCGGAGGTGAAAGTGCTTGCACACACACCTGGAAACCTGAGGTCAACCCCAAGAGCCCCCAGTAAAGGTGGAACAAGAGAACTGAACTACAAACATGTCTGACCTCAACACGTACATTGTTACACATGGTGCATACATGCACACATATATGCACACACAATAATAAAGTTGTGTTTTTAAACAAGATCATGGTGAGAGCTGCCGGTGGTGTGTGCCTGTACTTAGCACTTGAGAAGCAGGGGGACTGTAGGCATGAGGCAAGCCTAGGCTATGGTTTGAGGCAAGCCTAGGCTATGTAGTGAGATGCTACCCCATAACGAAACAAAATAAAAACTAGATAGAGCATAAGAATACATTTGTGACAGCAAGATGGTTCATTAGAAGGAACTGAAATGAAAAGTTCAGTGTTGATAGAAATTTGTTGGGGAATCTGGGAAACTCATTTGCATAGCTAATGAAGTAACCCTAAATCACTTAGCCCAAGTCACCTCTTGTCACAGTATTTCTACCAAGTCCCAGTGTTAGTCTTGTCCTCAGTCAGATTTTATCATGGCTACTGAACACACCTGGTCGGAGAGCGACATTCATGCACTGCAGAAGGGCGTCAGCAGCGTTGGTGCAGGCCTCAATGCCTCTGGAAGAAGCCAGATCCCCTTCCTGAAGGGCCTTTATATGACCTTTGGCCAAGTCCATGTGGTTCTGGAACACATTCAAACACACCACTTGCATGTGTAGTTGTGGGGAAAATACAGGCAGGACGATACTCAAGCCTATCTACCACCCAGTCTCTAACCACTCTAAATCACGATCTAACAAGGAAGTGGGTTTATACATGAGCTTTACAGAACATCACTACTCTTCCTGCTTCTGCGCTGCTGGCAGCCTATGGAAATGCTCACCACCAGGAACTCTATCTCGGACAGGAGCTTCACGTTGTTTGTGTTGCTGAGATGAATCAGGTGGTTACTTTCAGAGATCTGATCCATTTGTTCTTTTACACTTTGGAGCATTTCCTCGTAACTGCTCAGTTTCAGTTCGATCTGGTCCACCTCCTTTAGGGCCTCATCCAGCAACTGCATCAGGATGTTCACTTGTTTTTCAGAGGCCATGATTGACTGAATGTTGGCCTACAAAGGGAAAGAAAATGTAACAGTTCTTGCTGTTTAAATGTTAGAGGAAGTTCGGAGGTGAAACGCTGTCAGAGCTCTTTGTATCTAGTCAACTAGTTTCTGGCTCACTTTCCACCCAGTATTGTGGAAGGCTCGCTTGCCTCTATACTGAGGTTTGAGACCACGCTTTAGAAACTGCAGAGATATCAGAGGCTCTCTTCTAAATCCTCTGTAGTGGAAGCTCTAGCTCCTTCTCCCTCTCCCGCACTTACCCTGCTCCCCTATGGTAAGTAACTCTAGCTCCTTCATGGCTCCCCACACTTACTTCAGCTACATTTCTCTTTTGCTAATTTGTTCTTATTAGCTTCTTAAAAACAACAAAAAATGTTTATTCTTTGGTAATGAACTATTCAGAGCCTAGGGGAATTAATCCCTAAGGTGGTTATCTTTTTTCTTCCACCATTGCATAATAGGAACACTCCAAAATCTAAAATCTTAGCCTTAGTCAAATGTCATTGGAAATTGTTTTTAGTAAGTGTGTGTGTATGTGTGTGTGTGTGTGATGTATGAATACTCACTGGCTTCTGTGTAAGTAAGCGTGGACATCAAATGTAGGCTGTCTTCCTTAATTGCTCTGCTCCTTATTATTGAGATAGGATCTCTGACCTGAGCAAGAGCTTCCTGATTTGTCTAGTCTAGTTAGCTTGCCCCAGGGATCTACTACCTCTGAGTTACAAGCATTGGAACTATGGAAGAGCTGCCATGCCCACCCAGCATTTACTTGGGGTGTGGGGGTCTGAACCCTGGTCCTCAGCTTGCATGGCAAGTGTTTTAGCCACTGAGCCATCTCCTCAGCACATGGTTAATCTTTTAAACATCTGCTAACAAGCTTACAAAGACACAGTAATCCCACTTATCAAAGCTCAAGTGCTGAGGCAGACAGCCCGAGCCTCTGCGACCCACCGCAGTACTCACTGACAGCATGAGGTGTTCTTACCCCATCGAGCACCTGCAGCTCTCGGGACAACTTCTCTGCAAAGGCTTCAGCGTTAGAAATGGCGCACTCACAGCCTTCCATCATTATTTCTATGTCCTGCTCTTCTCTTGCATTTAACTCTTGGTACTCATCTACTGCTTCTTCATCTCCTCCTGTGACGCTCTGATTCTCTCCACTTGGAACAGATTCTTAAGATAAAAAGGCCATCAAAAACTGTGAAGAACTATAACATGGGTATTAAAGTGCTAGTTAGTTAGGGCCGATTATACGCACAGGACAGGACACATTTAGTAGATGACAGATAGAAAAGAATGATTCGGAATGTATGAAAAGAAGTCTCAAACAGCATTTTCACACAGAACCACAATGATACTCAGGTTAGGTCCTAAGAGCAACAGAAAGCATGCAGTCTAGTATGCTTGCTGACTGACAAGTGTCAAAATGGGCTTTAGTCACAATCTCTCAAAACACAATTTTACTAAAATAGAAAGCATGAAGAAGTGAACCTAATTTCTCTTGTTCTCCTGATGGCTGTCGCTCTAACAAACCACTGATGAATTGTGGATATGGGGAACAATTCTCTCCTGGTAGCAGTTCCCCTTGCTATTTTTGCTCTTTTCATATTTTAAAAATCTGTTTGTGTCTGTCTCTCTCTCTCTTACACACACACACACACACACACACACACACACACACCCCACACACCCCTCTGGAATAATTTTGAAGTGAGAAGTGTATTATCCATAAGAAATTATAAATACTGAAAATATTGACTGCATTTTCTATTTTTCGCTGTTGTTTAAAAATTTCACATGCCTAGATAAAACAGCTAAGCTCCAGGAATGTCCTTAGTAACCTGAGAACAACACCTTGGTGATGTGAAATTATAAAATCATACAGTCTCCGGCTTCCTCACAAATATGAGAGGTCAGTCTGACGGGCTTCGTCCTGATCCACTTTGGGGAAAGGAACACACAGTGTGCGAGCATCTTATACAACCTCTGAGTCTGGTGGAGGTGGAATGGGAATCATGCTTAGCCCTAATTATAGATCTGAAAAGCCACCGACTGTCTAGGCTGACTGTAGCAGGAATTAAATCGCAAAGTCTGGATGCTCTTAGTGTTTGCCATTTTACTTGAAAATGAGTATTTTCATTCAGTATGACTTAAAATACATTTGTCTCAGAACAAAAACCTGGTAACTCCAAGTGAGACAGTATTTACTCTGAATAGATAATAAATTGGCAGATTTCATTATATCCCTAAGGGGGAAAGGAGATTAAAATTTCTGACATAAGCAATTTACAGATTACACTCTAGAACTATTTCTAGAGAAGCATTGCTATCTTTCTTGTCTTTTCTATAAGACGGTTTTGTTTCTTGTGGAGATGCTCGACTATCAGATGTGACTCCATGTTAACCACTAGAGGGCAGGTGCTGCCTAAGTAACCCACCACCAGGGTTACACTAACCACTGCAAGTAAGCCAGTGTTCTCAGTCATCAAAACTATGTTAGGAGTATTTTCTTTCCCTGAAACAGTTTTTTGGACGCTAATAATGAATAGTACTATTGGTTTTATTACTATATGGATTTTGTAATAAATTTATCCTTGTATACAACTCCATAAATATACAACCCATGGATAACAGAGCGAGTGATACATACACATGAAATAGAATAGAAAGAAAAGGTGTTACGCACCTTCTGTAACTTTAGGCAGTTCTGGAGTAAAAGGTATGAAGAAAGCAGAGGAAAGGAAGCAAAGAATATTAGCTGGGTAGGAAAGTGTACAGATTTAAAACTTTTAACTACTACCCATATCTTGTTTTAACTTTATGCTAAACTTGGGGTCTCAGGGCAACATCAAGACCAACTACACAGTGGGAAGATCCCTAAGAAGCTAAACTTGTATGTTTGTTTTCTTATTCACTGTCTCAAAGTGTATTTCCCTATTTTCTCTTGTCTTTCAGAAACAGTTCCAACGAGTCCTTGAAGAAGAAAGCTGGGAAGCGAATCATTTCCGGGGCTTATTTTTAGGTCAGCTCTGACTCATGCGTTTAGTGAAGTTATTTTTCACTCAAGGCCCACAGCTTCGCCAGGTCACTCCCTTACAAAGGATTAGTCACAAAACACTGTTTCAAAGAATAAGACTGAGGCGAGAAACGAACACAGAAGACTGCAGTACAAGCAGGCATTCAAGGATTCAAGTGGAAGATTGTTTAAAAGTCTGGCTGCAAGTCAAAGGATAAAAAAGAAAAGACTGAGACAAAAAGAACTTTCCTCCCTCTCCATCTCTAAACTCCAGCACCCCGCCGTCATTTATCAAAACTACCGACGTTGCTGCTGCCGCATGCACAGCTGTAAGTGCGCTGAGTTACTTGGCTGACTAGTTAGCTCTTTAAAAGAGGTTGTAGTGAGGGTTTTCTCTCCTTAACATTATCCTAAGCCAAGAGACATTTACTTTTTAAAAACTGGAATTAATGGCTGTGATTTTAGGGCCCATGAGAACTAGTTTTAGATGTTTATAAAGCTCTCCCAGAACACTAAACCAAAACAATGGTTACTAACCAACAGAAAATGCTTTCTGAAATGACATCCTGAAGGACGTTTAGCATCCTTAAAACCAATCTCAACTGAGCTCATCTCTATGAACTTCAACATTGTGGTTGTATGTCCTGAAAAATTAAGTACTTTAAAAAAAGTTCAATTTTATCCTTAAAATCAGCAATAGTCTTTGTATTCTTTTGGTAATGTTTTTTAGTGAGTATTCATTTTTCAATATAGTATTGCTAATGAAATACATCAACTTAAAATATATATTAGAAATACATAACATCCAGAAATATAATATTTGAAAACAGAATAGCAAGCTTTTCAATAAATGATTGATTAGCTAATCAGAATATTCTTGTTTTAATTTGTATAAAAAACAATAAAACAAAAATCCTCAAAGTCATTCAAAACAAATGAAACTGTAGTTGGATGCAAGAAAAATGACCACACGTTTCTAGGGAGTCATTTCCTCAAGACACCCCAGAGTCAAGGCAAGAAAAACGACCACACATTTCTAGAAGTCACTTTCTCAGCACACCCCACAGTCAAGGCCCTGTGACATGGCAGCCTCCTTGATGCTCCTAACCCAGGCCAGTGTCTCGGTGGGGAGGGACCTGGGGGCTGCTCGGGCCTGGCAGAGGTATCTGCCATTTTTCTGCCAGTTCTAAGCACCAAGGCTAGAGAGAGTAGAACTGCTGAGAAGAATAGCAAATAAAAATAGGACCAATAAGAAGCAAGTAGATAGATAAATGGTTTGCTTCAAACTATATCTTAAATTATTGAAAACTGGGCCAGAGACTGACTCAGTGGGTATAGGTGCTTGCCTGGTGACCTGAAATTCCATCCCTGGAAGTCATAGAAAGATAGAAGGAGAACCAACTTCACAGCATTTCCTCTGGCCTCCACACAAGAGCCATGGGATGCGAGTGTCCTCCTTCCCATAAACACATGGATAAAGTTTCAGACATGATGGCTCACTAGGAAGGTTAAGCAGGAGGCCTGCCATGAAATCAAAGTCAGTCCAGGCTACACAGTGAATTCCAAGCTAGCCCGGGCTTCACAGGGAGACTGTCTCAAAACAACAACAAACAAGCTGGTTTCTTCTGCGAGATAAAGAGTGATATGCACACAGCATCCCTCATAGGAAGCTTACACTCTTAGGAAAGACACTTGGAGAGAATGAGAGCTCACTCAACATTTTAATACTTCAGAGTAGAGGTTGTCTTGCCATACAAAATAGTCCACAGTAACAAAGCCAGAATTTAAACTCAGGCGTGTAACATCAGAACTGTGTTCTCTACTGCTAGGCATAAAAGTACTGCTGTAGGGTCATTTATCCTACAGCTGTTTAAAATAGAAATTTAGAGTAAGTATTTAGTAACATAAAAAAAAGTTTGTACTGAATTCATTCTGTGAAAAAGAATGTTAAGAAACAAAAGTGTAAATTTCTCTATTTAGGTATTCATAGAAAAAGCTTTGAAGAATATATATGTCAAGACGGTAAGAGCAGTTCTCTCTGAGGAGCACATTTACAGGCGAGCATGCTTTAGGTAGTGACGCTGGACCCAGTGTGCTTGCACATCCAGGCAAGTGCTCTACCAATGAGCTGTCTCTAGCCGAGCACTGCTGAGCTTAGACAGTGGCTCACTAAGTTGCCCAAAAGACTCGCTCTGGCTTCACACCCCCTCTGGAGCTGAAGCAGGCCTTGAACTTGTGATCCTTCTGCCTTAGCCTCCCAAGTAGGGAGGGACTGCTGCCAGTGCCACCAAGCCCAGGATGAGTGATTCTACTTTTTAATTTTAATATACCAATATCCTACAATGCACGCATCTAATGTTTTCAGTAAGAGAAAGGATTTGATGTGTTTTATGACAGACTGCGAGGCAAACTCAGCATCCTAGTTATTCTGAATAGTGCCAAATTATACAGTCACTTAAGGACACACGTGATCACGTGCACACACTCTCATTCACTTTACCTTCCAAAAGCTGTGAGCTAACATTAACAAAATCAATTTTCTTGCGGAGATAGCGCTGGTTCAGCTTCCAAATGCAAGAGATGAAGGCGTTCTTCTCAGCTGTGCTGCTGGCCACCCATTTATAGACTTTCTCAAAATGTAAATCGAATTCAGGATTTTCCTAGAATAAAGAATGTAGAAATGGATTTGATCCTATCACTTTTCACTGTTACTATAAAATCTACTTAAAAATTAAAGAATGGAAGCTGTTCCTGGGAGGCAAAAAAAGACCATTAGATACCATGTGAATGGCTAGGGATATACTTGCCTCATATGGTCAAGGGCCAGGCTCCGTTACACATACACACATGAACCAAGTGACTTAAAATCCTTGGAAAATATAATTTATAGCAAAAACTAGGCAAGCAAGAGCATCCTACAGCGGCCACTTTCTCTCTGTGTCCTTAAAGTCTAGGAGTAAAAATCAAGAATAACCACAGGCATCTCAAAAAGCAACAGTGGCGGTGCACCTTAAAGCTGTTTAGGGAACTGAGACAATCTGAGTCATATTACACCTTCTCCAAGTCTGCAGAGCAGTGCTCAGTTTGCTTCTCTGTTGCTGTGATAAACCCTGACCAAAAAACCTGGGGAAGGAAGATTTATTTCATCTCACACTTTCAGGTAACTGTCCATCACAGAGGGAAGTCAGGACAGGAACTCAAGCAGGAGCAGAGGCAGGAACCATGAAGAGAAGCTGCTGACTGGCCTGCTCCATGCCCTCTCTTATTTAGCTACTTTTAGTATACCTCCAAGGACCACCTGCCCAGGAATGGCACTACCCACAGAGGTTGGGCCCGCCCACCTCAATCCACAATCAAGAAAATGCCACACCGATATACCTAGAGGCCAGTCTGATGGAGGCACTTCCTCAGTTGAAATTCCTTCCTTCCAGGTGACTCTAGTTTGTGTCAGGTTGACAAAAACTAACTTGTACATCAATATTTCTTTCTCATCTATAGGTCTATTGTACTCTTCTGTGGAAATCAATCATGAATGTATATTACTGTTCACTTCCAAATAACTGAAACACAGACTCAAATGCACTACACTATAGGTCAGTAATATATCCTAATATATTAATGTTCTTTAGGGTAAAAAGATAATTCTACTCATTTATAGCACTATTTTGGGGGGGAAATGTCAATAGACCTTCAAGGCAAGAAAAGTTCGATGAGACCATTACTTTGAAGAGTGGGGTATTTTAAGGAACAGGACTTGACTTTTAGCATCATTATCATAGAACAGTACGACAAAATTCGTAATTTATTCAACTTACATCTGAATAAACAGAGCTAAAGCATCCAAGAAACTGAAACCCTGAGCTGGTGAGCTGGCTCAGCAGGTAGAGGCGCCTGCTGCCAAGTCTAACAACCTGCTCCACGTGGTGGAAGGGTACAACACTCTCGTCAACTGTCCGCTAACCTCCACATGCACGGTATGGCACATGTGCACCTCCCTTCCCCCAATGTAATAAACTAATTTTACCTGAAAACTTGTGTTTATGATTAAAAGGAATCATGTTACTATGTATAAAGCCATCTAAGAGCACTGGCAACTTCCCATACCCCAGTAATGAGGCTGAGTGCTCCCGAGGTGGTATCTGCAGGAATCAACGCACGGTCCTAAATGGCTACTCCCAGGCCAAGTGTAGGACTCCACATTCTATATCCATCTATGGTAAACACACACCGAGGTGCTTACATACATGATACAAACACACAAACCCATGGGGCAAGTCAGCATAGAGGAGTCTGTCTGACAAAGCACTGGGTAGTGCCAAGTCAACTGCACACGGGCTATGCAGCAGGTACATTTCTGAAAAGCTGCCAATGTACTTCTTAAAACTTTGCAAAAGGGTTCCTCCTCCTGCTACCCCAGGATCAGAAATTATTTACTGAAGATAAAAAAAACAACAACAACAAAAAAACAAAAAACAAGTTCCTTCTGATCTGGGCCTGAGCACTGAGCAGATCCCGGGTGGCTGCTCTACACCCAATCTCACAAAACCCAGAGGAAGTGGGCCTCCCAGGAGCTCTAACCTGGGCAGCATCTTAGGTAAGGAGACAGCAACACCCGCCCCAAACAGGGAATAACTGGAACCCACTGGGACCCAGGAATTCACTCCTGGCCTGGAACACTGGTTCCTTCTGGTCTGGGCCCGAGCACTGAGCAGACCTTGGGCCCCAGCTCTAACCCCAGTAGTAACACCCACCCCACACAGTTCTGAAACAACCAAGATAATATGAAAGACAGGCTCCAGTTAGAGACAGGGCAGGTAGCACTAAGGAGATCCAATTGGCAAAAGGCAAGCGAAAGAACATAAGTATCAGCAACCCAGGGTACTTGGCATTATTAGAAACTAGTTCTCCCACACTAGGAAGTCCTGAACTCCCCATATCACCAGGAAAGCAAGATCCAGATTTAAAATCACTTCTAATGATGATGATAGAGGACTTTAAGAAGGACATAAATAACACTCTCAAAGAATTTGAGAAGAACACAGGTAAACAGGTAGAAGCCCTTAAAGAAACACAAAAATCTGTTAAAGAATTACAAGAGAACACAACCAAACAGGTGAAGGAATTAAACAAATCCATCCAGGACATAAAAATGGAAGTAGAAACAATTAAGAAATCACAAAGGGAGACTACCCTGGAGATAGAAAACTTAGGAAAAAAATCAGGAGTCATAGATGCAAGCATCACCAACAGAATACAAGAGATAGAAGAGAGAATCTCATGTGCAGAAGATACCATAGAAAATCTTGACACAACTGTCAAAGAAAACGCAAGATGCAAAAAGTTCTTAACACAAAACATCCAGGAAATCCAGGACACAATGAGAAGACCAAACCTAAGGATAATAGGTATAGATGAGTGTGAAGATTCCCAACTTAATGGGCCAGTAAATATCTTCAACAAAATTATAGAAAACTTCCCTAACCTAAAGAACAAGAAGCCCATAAACATACAAGAAGCCTACAGAACTCCAAATAGACTCGACCAGAAAAGAAATACCTCCTGACATATAATAATCAAAACACCAAATGCACAAAACAAAGAAAGAATATTAAAAGCAGTAAGGGAAAAAGACCAAATAACATATAAAGGCAGACCTATCAGAATTACACCAGACTTCTCACCAGATACTATAAAAGCGAGAAGATCCTGGACAGATGTCATACAGACCCTAAGAGAACACAAATGCCAGACCAGGCTACTATACCCAGCAAAACTTTCAATTACCATTAATGGAGAAACCAAGATATTCCGTGACAAAACCAAATTTACACAATATCTTTCCACAAACCCAGCATTACAAAGGATAATAGCAGAAAAGCTCCAATACAAGGAGAGAAATTATACCCTAGAAAAAGCAAGAGAGTAATCCTCTTCCAACAAATTCAAAAGAAGATAACCACACAAAGATAATTCCACCTCTTAATAACAAAAATAACAGGATTGTTGTCTATTTGTTTAATCAGTCTCTCTGGCAGCCAGTGTGCGGCATCTACCATTTGAGAATATATGCAGATAGAACCTCTTCTCCAGATAAGCACTGGATCTGGCCCATTCCAGGTTCCAGTTAATGGGCCTTTCCAGAGGATTGTTGCAAAATTCACAACAATCACAAATCCAGGGAGGAGAAACCCCGAGAAGCATATTTTTTCTTTGCAGGAAACATGAAGATGCTTCACATTTGCCTATAAACTGGGACAGATCAACCAGCAAACCTGACTTGGGAAGTTCTCAGTGCGGAAGAAGACATCACCACCCGCACCTCCAGGGTGGCTCTATTGGACTCTTGGTTCCCTGACTTATGATTTAGTGGGGTACATTGTTTAGACCCAGGAGAAAACCCATTACCACAGTTACTATAGCTGTCTTTTTGGGTTTGAGATTGATTGGGGCAGGGACAGGGATTTCCTTACTTGTTTTGTTAAGATCAAAGCTATGATCAGTTCTGTACTTCTATAGGTTTAGATTTAGAAAGAATGGAATCTGCTATAGTGCATTTGTAAAATTCATTATCCTCCTTAGCTGAAATAGTGCTACAGAATAGAAGAGGCTTATACTTTTTACTTCTCCAACAGAAGGAGTTGTGTGCTACCCTTAAAAAAGTGTTGCTTTTATACCAACCATTCAGGCATTGTTAAGTCTCTTGTCTCTCTGGTTCATGCTGTTCAACTGACTGATGGCTTTTGTACAACAACAGATAGACGCTATTCAAATAAAACCCATACAGGTCTATTATTACAGGCTGGAAGTAGGGGACTCTAAAACCTCTGTCATCAAGACTGACAAGGATTAACCCCTAACTTACGCACTAAGCCAGACAGTCAATGACGAGTAAGAGAACACCTCAAGACTCTTGCCCCTAACTCAGAGGCCTCACCATCCTAAGACAGGAGCTCAACCAAATGGCTGTTGAGTATCCAAAGACAGGAAAGGGAGGCTGGGGTCCTTTGTTCCAACCTAAGACAGGCACGGTTTCCGTAAGTTTTCCCAGCCTTCCCTTTTGAAAAAAAAATTTAAAAAGGGGGACCTGTTGGGAGCCAACTCCTAGCAGAAAGCGGCTATCATCTTTGCAGCCATCTCAGGCCACATACCTTGACAAGAGACTTGTTTTTCAATAGCCCACAACAGCTGAACACACTCTGATAAACATCTTGTTTTTCTCACATATCTTGTTTTGCTGTTTAGTGCCCCCAGCTGCAAGACACATGTGGTATCCACAGCTGCAAGTCACGTGGCATAGTGCTGTGTTCCCCTGCATGTCCACAGATGCAAGGCATGTGGAAAAGTGTATAAATACCCAGGATTTCCTTTCAATAAACAAGACTTGATCAGACCCTCTGTCTTGTCTCCATTCTTCGAGTCTCCATCCCCACTCTCTCTCTCTTGCTAGACCTTGACCGGGCTGGCAAGCAGGCACGACTTCTGGAGCTCCAGCAGAGGTCTGACAGTTTCATTGGTGTGAGCCTTGCTCTGAGACCCACCAACACAAAGGAGCACAGCAACGACCCAGTCAGAGCTAGCCAGGACGGAAGGTGGAGGGAGGACCCCATTAACCCATTAACGAAGACATGGAGCTCTAGTGACTGTCAAAGGGCACTGCTGAGAACTGCCTTGAGCCCTTTAATGTGATTACTGAATGATGCTATGTCCTCCAAGTTTGAGCACATTCAAAGAAAGGTTTAAAATTTATATCCTTAAATTTTTGTTTAATCACTTCAAAATGAGGTGTGTAAGCCCATATTACTTCCTTTATTTGACCCACAAAGTCCAATGCCCAGATTGGCTCCATCAGCTGCCAAGTCCTCATTCCACTTGGGAGGAAAAAGGAAGCCTCCCTGATGTTCAACACATGCTTTTGAACTGAGTCTGATGAAAAAAATGACTATTTTAGAGTTAACATATATCACACAACATGTATTACTTTGAAATCCATACTAGTTTATAGAATTGTATATTAAGTATATTTAATTTAAAGAAATACATAGTATTAAGGTTAATTTTCTCTAGTTTATATAGTTTGAACACAAATATAACTGTAGCTTTAACGAAGTAAAAAAGTGATCCGAGCACATGAATGTAGTTTTATTACTATTTTAAGCGGTCTAACAGCAGGGCTGAAGAAGCAGAGATGAATGTATTTTTGACAAGCAAACAGCAGACCTACAGCCACAGAACAAGCTTAGATCATCTCATACACTACTGGATACAACAAGAAAGACTTTTCCTGAGCACGAGTGAAGGACTATGGGAAACATACTTTGATGGCATCTTTGGCGTCGACCACAGCAAGGTCTCGAAGGGCCCAAGCAATTTGCCTTTTGTAGAAATCTCCCTTGTCGGATTTCTTGACTTTGACCACCTTCACCTGCACGGGGCGTTCAGTTGTCACTGTTGAAAAAGCACACAGATAAGATTGTTAGCACATCAGTTACCTACTCATTCTTCGTGAACGCATTGTAAATGTGGCTCTCAGGGGCCTGGACGGTGGGCGACACTGAAGTAAGCACAATGCTTTGTGATATGTCAGCTGAGGAGGGCACAGAATCCTACAGGAAGCATCTAAATCAGACTAGAGGGGTGGAGGCAGAGAGATGCCTGAGAGGGAAAGCTTCCGGCCTCTTTTACAGAGTGTAGGAAGAGAAATCTAATGATTGACACATGTAAGTCCAAAGAGTCCTAAAAGAGCCTAATGCCTCCACAAAGAGCAACGGTAAGTCCTCAACCCAGACGGCACAATGTAACTCGAGGTGGGTGGGAATGAAGTCACTATTCAAAAGACGGGTGCTCAGCTCTTCAAGGGCTCCAGATGAGGTAGCAAGGGAGCTATTAGAGAAATTATATGCTCTAGTTTCAAAACACGACTCTGGCAATAGAATGGAGTTTGGATTTGAAATGAACACTGACACACTTGAAAAGCCAATGGCTTTCCAAACAACCACAGACAAACAACAACATCAAACCCTCTTACTCTCTTAAAAAAATCTTACCATACCCAAATAAACTAAAGCAGAGGTCCTCAACCTGGGAGCTGAAAGGCCCTTTCACAGGGATCGCTTAAGGCCATCCAAAAACAGGTATTACAGAAAACAGCATTACAGCTATAGAGTAGCAACAAAAATGTTATGGTTGGGGGGGGTCACCACAACACGAGGAACTGTGTTAAAGGGTAGCAGCACCAGGAAGGTTGAGAGCTGCTGGACTATAGAACACTTGGGAAGATACCCACTAAACTGCACTTGCTGGGGAAAACTGTGCCGTCACTCCCACATCTCCACACTAGTCCAACTGCTGCCTGCTTCTCCTGCCAAGTTTTCAAGAAGAGAATAACTCCAAGCACACAAGTATTCTATTGAGAAAGCAAGGGGCATGCACTGGCTTATTAAATAATTAATAAGTTAGTGGGAGGAAAACTACACATAAATAAGGAACATGGAAGCAAAATCCTAAACCCATATATGGCAAACAGTATTTATAAAAGCAACCATTTTGTTTCATCAAATCTTACACTATAACTGGTAACAGCACACAAACCTAAGGAAGAGTAGTACCTCGCAACAACATGCAAAACTTTAAAAAAAAAAACCCAGCAAGCCTTATAAAAACAGAAAATAAACATGTTCAGGGATATAAACATCATTTTTAAAAAAGTTCCTTACAACTTGAATGATAGGTTAAAAAAAAAATCCAATCAAAACACAATGAAATCTGGAACTTAAGAAGTTGATGCTAAAATTAAAATGAAAGAAGAAAGAACAAAATGAAACAAAATGAGACATAAGAAAAAAATCCTGAAATATAAACATGTGCTCATTCACACAGACAGATACAAACACACCACACTCTAAGACACAAGTGAATCAACCTTTACAAAATAATGCAGTAGAAGCCATACAGCATCAAGTAATTTTATTTAATGATAATTAAATTTCATTAAGAGGAACCACAAAAAATGCAATGTTAAGCCACAAACCAGAAAGTCTACAACCACATAGTGGAAATATCTATGCAGCTAATAGATCTATCTTATAATATCTATCCAGATAACAATAATTAGAAACTATATAAAATGCACTGCAAAACCACAGGGAGATACTACGTCACCCCGCCGTCCTCACAATGATTAGTCTGTCAGGAGCAACTGTTGACTAGGGTGTGGAGAACACAAGAGAACACCCCGCTGTGGGAGTGAAAAGGATCTCTTTAACAAGAATTGTCTATTAGAGCAGAATCCACACCAGTATCTGCCTTAAAATAATTATGGTGAGTATAGCACAAGACAACCAGACACATTCACATAAGAGCTGTTTCAACAGCAAAGCCCAGACACAAACCTACTGTTCACCCCTGGTAGGATGGATATGTGGACCATGGGACACTCACAGCAGAGCACGCCATAGCAGTGACTATGACAGTGTTAGAGCCCTGTGTAAGAACAGAACTCTAACTCATGGCCAGGTGTGCTGGCTGGCTGCAGGGGCGGGTGGGCTGGGTGGCTGGCTGCAGGGTGCGGGTGCGCTGGCTGGCTGCAGAGGCAGGTGGAGCTCTATGAGCTCCAGGCCAGCCAGGAGTACAGAGTGAAATCCCATTCAAACACAATACAACGAAAACTCCAAAATAAAACAAAATTCTCATGAATGTACTGCTGAGTGGTAGGGGTCACAAGGAATTATAATTCAATTTATTAAAGGTTAAAGACAAGTAAAAGTAAACAACATAGCCTGAAATTACACATGGGGAGTGTGGTAAGATGGATCCTAGACACCGCCACCAGAGAGCAGAAAGGAACAGGGTAAGGATGACACCACCACACTGCAAAGACACCAGGGCTGTCGCATTACGCCACATGCCCAGAGCTCTTCCTTTCACTTGTCAGCCACCTTAGACACACATTATAAACGTTCTCTTACAGCATTCAATAAAAATGATTAAAATTAATTTGTCAGCCCAATAGTTCTCCCAGTTATAGAAACGAGGAGAATATGACCATAAGGAAGGGGCATCTGGCACACAGTTTTGCGTAATAAACCCCTACCCGTGGCACACAGGAAGCAGTTCTTTTTCTTCTTGCCCGCTTTGCAGACATTCACGATGCTCAGCAGGCGCTCGTCGTTTGGTGTGAAGATATCTCTCTGCAGCGCGTGCTTGATGGCGGTCATCTTTTCTCAGCTGAAAAGCAGTTATTTAGAGGAGAGGTGTTGAGCTCGTCTCAAAAGCATCACCCTCCCTCACAAAGTGTTCCACTTGTGACTCAAGTGATAAATTCTTAATAGATACATAAACATATTAATAGAGCTATAACGTAAAAGCATGGGGCTTCAAGTTTAGAAATGAAATTAGAGAAACCAGTACACACACACACACACACACACAGACAGATACTACCCATATATACATGTATGCAAGCATACACACGTACACACAGAGACAAGTACAAACAGCCAATAAATATTACAAAAGTTCAGTATAGGGCTGGGGCGACAGCTCTGTTGGCAAAGTGTTTCCTAGTACGTGGAGAACACAAGTCCAGTCTTGCATAATTTCTAGAGCTCACATAACCAGCAGTGCATGCTGGGGAGGCGGAGACAAGCAGACCCCTGGAGTGAGTTCACTG
Organism: Grammomys surdaster; assembly: GCF_004785775.1. Lineage (NCBI taxonomy): Eukaryota > Metazoa > Chordata > Mammalia > Rodentia > Muridae > Grammomys > Grammomys surdaster. The sequence continues at coordinate 6,819,316 of NW_021604791.1, forward strand.
ACCAGACAGCTTCACCTACTGCTGGAGTGCCAATCTGGTGAGAGACCATGTCAAGAAAAGGGGTATGAACGGTGCTCTGAGGAGGTGCAGCTGCCCTTTGGCTTTTGCAAAGACACACACCAGAAGCCCAAAGCACTCCATATCATCAACCAGCTGGGAAATGTGATTGAAATCCACCGTGAGATACCTGATACTTTCAACTGCTGGGAAGGCTAAACACCCAAAGGACACACAGCAGCAAGCACTGATGAAGGAGAGTCTCCCACACAGCTAGGAGGATCACAAATGGTACCGAGGCTTTAGAAAACAGTCCGGCAGTTTCCTCTACAAGTCAAGCGTGCAACTACCATTATGATCCAGCCCCCGTCAACCACTAATTTAAAAAATACCCTTCAGCTGGAACTTATGGAGGCATCTTCTCAGCTGAGGTTCCCTCCTTTCAGATGACTCTAGCCTGTGCCATATTGACATACAATTAGCCACAACCCCTTAATACGTCCTAAAGGCCGGACGTGACATTAAAGCTCTGTTCCATCTTACCCTATGGATACTGTCCAGTTTACTGTTCTGTCTTAGGTTTTATTCAGTTTTCCTTTTTCTGAAATTCTTGACACTGAAAATTCCAACTCACCCTCAACGAATCTGGTAACACATTGTCTCTTCTTTGAAGCCTTTTCTCCTAGAAAAATTCCTCCTCTTCTCTTCCCCATCTTACCTCTGCTGACAACAGCTCTTCCAACCTGTGTTTTTTAGCTAGTGCACTCTAGTCCCTCTTAAAACTAGTTCTCTGTTGGCAAGGACCTTATCTTATTCATCTTTATATTCCTAGCATAGGCCAAGAGGCACACAGTGAGTGCTTAGTAAACATTTAAGGGATTACTATCACACTCAATAACAGACCAGGGATAGTTCCCTCAAAGTTACCTCTTTCCAACTTTTGCATCTCTAAGAAAATACTCAGATTCAAACTTTGCCCTAATCGATTGCTTCCTCCATTCCAAAGTGAAATCTGTGAGCATATTCTGTGACTTCCCCATCTACATAAAACTTACTGCCCCCCTTCCCGCCAACACAGCAAACATGGCCTACTGCCTTTAAGTAATAGTATTTTTTTTTTCTTTTCAGGCTTCCATAAGTTCCCTGAAAAAACTAAAGTAACTTTGAACCAGTTCTCATTATACTATACACCTGGTCAACAGCACTCTAGCTTTCTCAAGCCATGCCTTCCATTCAGAGCACTCTGTTCTTTTTGGCTTGAAATCTCTGCTTGAGCACTTTCCCATGCGGGACATATTAGCTTCTCCCTATTCGAACCTACGTTTCTCCATTTGGATGAAGCTGACTCAATAAAAGTCTTAACCCACAGTGATCTTTTCATGTCAATGTCTAGAGCACTTTTTCACTGTATTACTAGACAAGTGCTTGCCATCGAATGGGAACATGGGTGTCATCTCCTAGATCTCCACAGCCATTTCTTGAGAGGAGTAGGAGGAGGATGCTCTATCACAGGTTTGTGTGTTGGGTACTAACAACCTCTTGGCATAGCCTGTTTTACCGCAATAGTAAAAGCTCGTCAAAAGAAAAATGAACAATGGTCAATACTCATACTACATGGTAAATGGTAAAACAGTAGAAGGCTGGTCATAACTCATAAAGGAATTAAATAGAATTCAACAAATATTGCTATTCACTAAGTGCCAGACAGTACTCTGGGGTCTAGTGAAGAATTTGAAGGACATGAATGGGATGATGTAGCACTGTGACAGTCGGTCTTCTTTGAGGCTAGAGATGAATCCTCCAGTGTTCATACAGAATTTTACATTATGCCAATATTATTAATAGTGGCCTTCACAACTATTTAGTCTAAAACCCACACTCATATTCTGGGTTCTCTTTAGATTTTCACCTTCTAAAACCTGAAGGCTGCCCATTACAGAGGCAGCTAACCTCTGTTCATCATGTATCTTACTTCCTTCAGCTCAGTAGGGCCATCATTACACTGTGTGTCCATGCAAGTGCCTTAGTGGGTTGGGCCCATGTACTGCAGAGACATCTCAACACGGAGACATGTCATCCAGAAAAGAAAACTGCTTAGAGCCTGGGCAATGCACTTAGAAGGTTTATAAGGACATGTTTTTGGGCCGGCAGAAGCCAGGTCGGATCTTCTTCTCCCAGGCCACGCTAGTTTGGCAACAATGAAATCTGTCCCGGATGGGCGGAACTGTGGACTGACTCGGCTGCCTCTCAGCTCCGCCTTCTCCCTGAGTCCAGGACCGCAAGGGGTAAGTAAGGACACAGCCCGGCTTCTGCAGCCCCAGAGGAGAGCAGGGTGGGTGGGCCGGGTCACTTGGGAGTGGCCGACCCGGCGCGGATTGAACATAGCCTCCTCTTAGGCTACCACCTCTAGGACCGCGGGTCTCCGGCCGGAAGCTTACCGCGAGGCCGGCCGGCCGAGGTTGGTGCTCCAAGACAGATTCTGGAAGGGCTCCGGCAGCAATAGCAGCTATGAAGCGCTTTTCATTGAGCAGGGAAAAGAAGCGGCCAGAACCCTCCACTTCCCGTATCCGGTCACGTGCCGCTATACGCTGGAAGTTGACCCTGTGGAGCCGGAAATAGAGGCAGGGGAGGAAAACAGACTGGCCAATGGATTTGGAGGAGGCGGGACATCGCCTTGATGGATGGGGCAGGGGCGGACTGTGGGCGTGGAAAAAGTAGGGGCGGGGCCTGCATGCACCGAGGCCAGTGATTCTCAACCTGTGGTTCTTTCGCGGTCATATATCAGATATCCTGTATATCAGGTATTTACATTACAATTGATAACACTAGCAAAATTACAGATATAAAGTAGAAATGAAATACTTTAATAGTTGGGGCCCACTGCAACATGAGGAAATGTATTAAAGGGTTGCAGCATTAAGAAATTTGAGAACCACTAGCATAGGCTGATTAGAGGAGTTGTTAATGGTGGTATTTCCTTTTTCTAGACGTACCCATTCTGTTATTTGTGGCAAATCTTTTGATAGCCCATTAAATGTTTTCTCCTATGCATGTGTAAACCCTGTTAACTCTAGATTCTTGGGAGCACTTCAGTGAGTTAAATCAGAATCTCTGGGAGAGGAACCTAGACATCACTAGAACCCTTAATTTCTCCCCATTTAATTCCCACAAACAGCTCTGGTCTAGAACCATGACACTTACGCACATCATACCCTACCCCGACTGCACAGACCTTCTTCTTGGGCGCCGTTTAGAAACTGCACCCTTGCCGGCTCAATCAGATACTGAAACTGAATCTTTGTTTTAAAGGTGATGCTTGTTTCGGTGTGAGAGGCATGAATGATGCCAATATTTTGCGCTATAAGACAAGTGATTCATTTAGGCCACGTCCCTGGCAGGTATTTGACTGTCGGGAACTTTGATTTCCAAGTAAAAAGGCCATTCAGACTTTAATTCTATACTGAAGGAGTTCACAAGAGATAGGGCTAGAAAAGATGATTGCAAAGGCAGGATAACATACTCTACTAGGATGGTTTTCTTTTTCTTTTTTTTTCTTTGCTGGTTTTTTTCCCATTAATTTATTTATTCACTTTATGTGCCAATCCTCCCCAGCCTCTCTGCCAATCGCAGCCTGCCCCTCCTGCCATCCTCCCCAGCCTCTCCCTCATTCTCTCCTCCTCTTCTCCACGGATACCAACCCACCCTGGGACATTAAGTCACTGCAGGACTAGGCACACAGGGTGGATTTCTTAAGAAAATGATGGACGAGCTGTGCACAGTATTTTGCACCATTCATCTAAAGATAGAATTTTGGGACAACTAGGAGAATAATAAACGGGGACCTGTTTGTTGCTGAGTTTGTTGTCTTCTAGTCAAGGCTACCTGAGATGAATCTCACAAGATCTAGTTCTATATATTTGGATAGACTTCTCTGGTGTTTCCTTGTGAGCTCCAGAATATTTGCCTTGGGTGTCTTAGCTGACAATTCCATTTGGGTGTTTTTGTTGTCATTTTGTCTTTTTATTGGTCTTTTTTTTTTTTGTACCTATATGTCACAGTTCTCCTCAGGGTTGAGAAGTGAGTAGTATTCTAGAAGGCTAGACTCTTCTCCTCAATGTCGGATTTGTGTATCCACTTCTCTGCCTCTGATATTTCTGTTTGGATAACTGAACAGCAATAATAAGAATGATAATAAAATATTTATATTATGTTTACACTTAATTACATAGTTATATAAATTATATTATATTTATATAAAAGATAGCTATTTATATAAGGTATTTTATTATAGACTATAAAGTATATCATATTTAATAATTATATTAAAGTGTCCCTTTCCTCTGTGGATTTTTCTCTGTTTGGGGATTTATCCCTGGAGGGCAGGAGTGAGAGGAGAAATGAAACATTACAAAAAGATGCAGTCAGAGAGGGAGTTTCGGTTGATCATCTTCATATTTGAATATTTTCTGACTCTCTTAGGCCCTTTAAGAAACTTTATGAATCTCTGAATTGTCTATTACAGGCAAGAACAAAGGAAACATTTGTATGTCATCCCCTTCCTTTGGCCAAAAGTTAATAACACTCCCAGGCTTTGACAGTTGTAAATCTCAGCATACACTTACATCAAGGATGTGCGGACGCAGGAATGAGGGACGATGGGCTGTCGTGTTGCATTTGCTCAGAGATCATTAAAACATGCTCAGAACAGGTTGCTGGATACGTTAAACATGAAAGGGTTTGAAGAGATAACAGAACAGCACAAAGGCTGTGTCCACTCCGGTTCAATCTTTTGCACCTTTCTCATCTCCTCATGCCATCTGCTGGGTTTAAATCTCTACACAAGTCACTTCAGATGACCAGACAAGATGGCACCTGACTAAACCTCTGAACCTGTAAGCGAGTTCCAGTTAAATGATTTCCTTTATAAGAGTTGCTGTGGTCAAGGTGTGTCTTCCCAGCAACGGAACACTGACTGATCATAGATTGTGTAGTTCTGCCTTCAGCCTGAGGGTGCTGTAAAAGGATTTGTAGGTTGAAGTAATAGTGATTTGGGATGCTATAGTTCTGGTGACTGTGGGCATTGGCAGAATTAATAAGAGAAAAAAGTCTTACTTCAAGCCACTTCTTTACATAAAAATGAATAATAAAGTGTGTTTATACAAGCTCTGCTGAAAGGTAAGATTCCCTGGGTATACTGAATATTCCTAAGAGCTATCCCAAGTGAGAGTAACGTGTAGTATCAATTCAATGTTACTGACCAGTTAATGTGATGTGTCAACTCACCTAGGAGGCAGAATCAAATCCTTTACTCTGTATTTGGTAGGCATAAAGAACTCCTATGTGGCCAGGGAAGTGAGTTGCAGAGGAGATGTCAGCGTTTTGAAAGTAAGTGATGGGAGAGTGTGAGCTATCCTTTCTTGAAATTACGTGTATTTTATGAACCTGCTCAACTTGATTCTATGCTTTTTTCATACTTCAACAGGTTGTTTCTGAAACTGCACCAGGGAGTTGGTGGAACTAATAATATATCCACCTCATGAGAGATGAACTTTGTTTTCTCAGTAGAGAATTGTTCTCTGCTTCAGAAAACATGTCTTGCAGAACAGTGCGGACCTGCGTAGCAACTCTTACTGTGGTTTTCTGGAGATTTCACACAGCACTTTTATCCATCACAAATCCCAAGCCTTCAGATCTGTTGGGGCAAAAGGTTGGGTACTAGGGCAACTTGCAAGACATCCCTTCTGGCAACATAGACAAGTGGCGAATATTATAGTTTTTCATTCTACTATCTTAACCATGTCTGGCATAGCTCATTATCAGGCCCAGGAAGCACAAAGGCTTTGTGTTAGAATTTACTCCATCCTTGCCAAAACATTGAATGGTGAATCAGCTGACATCATCTGCTTCCCCTGTCCAGCCTTACACCTGTATTTATTTTTCTGACTTCAGACTTTCAACACTTATCCTTACATATATTCCGCTTGTTCCTATTGGCACATATTAGCCCATTTTTTGCAGTATCTTAGCATAGTTTGGTGATTCTCAACCTCAGATGATTTTCAGTCCTTGAGGGATATTTGACAATGGTTTGAGACATTTTTGCTTGTCATTACTGAAAGAGATCTGCTGACATCTAGTGGATACAAGCGAGAGTTTGTGTTAAATGATCTATAACACTAAAGATAGAGCCCTTCACAGTAAAGAACTATTCATCCCCAAATGTCCCAGTTGCCAGAAGGGAGGAACCTTTGCTGTAGCTTTCTCTAGAGCAGAGGTTGCAGTTTCTCACAAAGGCTGTGCTGGGTAGCTTGGTTATGGAGTTGAAGCAATGAGGAAGAAATGTGCTAGAAACAGGAAGTGAAGGAAACAGTTATACTCTGAAGCAACTTTCTTTGCAACATTTCAAGACATGGGGAGACTGCTCTTCATTGTCAAAAGGAAAGACACATTGAAGTGGAGAAAACTCTGAGTGTTTAAGACTGTGAAATCTGAAAGGAAAAGTATTGGCTCAGGATCCCAAGACCAAGTTCTCAGCACAAAGCAGATTTATTTGTCCCAGAGGGACAGAGGACAGGGAATAAGAGACAAACACAGGAGATAAAGGACACAGGAGAAAAGGAAGGGACACAGGAGACTGAGGAGGAGTATTTGTCTTAGAATGGAGAGGAGGCAGAAGTGGCACATAGGAACATAGCAGGTTCTAAAGGTAAAGGGGGAAGTCTCGTGTTAGGATGAGGAATTTAATTTTAATTGTGCATGTTAATTAGGTGAGCCAAGAGAGGCTTTTGATGGTTAGACTTCAATATTTTGATAGCCGAATCTCAGTAGTCAGCCTTAAGAGGAGGAGGAGGAGGAGGAGGAGGAAGTGACCAAATAAGGGAATGGACCTTGGTGGCTATCTGCAGGAATGTAATCCATCAGTTTGTCAAGGCTGACGGAATGGGGGAGAAGGGCAAGGCCGGCCAGAACCATGCTTGCCACGCTCGAGCTGGCCAGAGTCCCTTTAGAGTCTACACAATGTCTCCATTCTAGATTTCAAAATCCCATTACTTTTCTATTAGGCTTTGACGTAGATGGCATTTCCAGGCTATGGATTTTGCTCGGAGCAGCTTTAACCCTTGAGCTTCTGTTTCTCTTATGGTTAAACAGCGGGGCAGGAGCTCAGCACAGTCTGCTGTGTGGCCTCTCTGCTCCAGAGGCCCTCTGGCTTTCTCAGTGACCTATAATTTTTGTGGTACTTTCTGAGAACCTCAGAGATCATCTTACAATTCTCCACAACTGAGAAGAGAAAAGTGTTGATCTGTTGCTTCCCCTGCCACTGGTCACTATTTCACCACATACTTCAGTGTTCATGTGACTGCAGGGCTGAATCATGCAGATGTTCCGAGCCATGGCATTGTCTGCAATATGACATACCAGGGAGCGAGAGAGATTCGTTGTTGTCACATCGTCCTTCAGAGAAGCTAGCTGACGTCTGTGACTGGCCACTGCAGGAGGAATCTAGACAAAGATGAAACTTGAAGGGCTTAGTGCTACTCAAGGAAACAGATACTGCCGGTCCCTCAGTGTCTCTCTGAAGTAATGTTTTCGCCATGTTTTCAGCTGCCCAAATCAATTCTGGACTCCTTATCTCTCTCACTCTACATCTGGTGACTCCAGAAATCTTGTTCTACCACCAAGATGGATGCCAAATCTAACCACTCCCCAGCCTTTCCACATTCTTCCTGGATTCCTCTGTGACATTGTCCCTCTAGACTTTCCGTCTTCAGTCACACTTGGGTCAAACACAGGGTTCAGCATTTGATCTAACCTATACATGGGAAACTTGGTAACAATGCCACTGGCAAGCCCAGACTCTCTCCCTAGAAATGTAAGGAAGCCAACATATTAATTTTTATTGAAAGTCAGTTTTTGTGTTAGGTATGCTAAATATCTTGAGTTTATATTCCTCCCTCATCCAGAGAGATATTAAATTATGATTTGTTTCTATATTATTCAGCTGAAGAATGGGGTCTCCCATAAACTCAGTAACCCACATTTAAACAATAGAAAGTGCCTTTCTGGAATGAGACATTTAAACTTCACAAAGATAGATCTGTTCTCAACTATGTAGGTTAGGAATTAGCTTTTACCTTTACTGAGGGCCTTTAGCCTTCCTAGGAGAGAAGTGGGATGCATCTTAGAGAGAATAGTTGCCTTGGGGTTGTATACAAATCTAGAAGTTGTTTAAGAGCTTGCAGCCTATTTCCCACAGACTCTTGAGTCTTTCAGGAAAAATATTGAAAGTTGGTAGTGAACCGATGTGGAGAATTAAGCAATGAGATGGAGAAGCACATACTTACATTTAAATCAGAGCCTGACCTATACAATAACCCCTCCCAGCTAGGACGGGTAACTGAATCCTGTACACAATCTCACTATCCAAACAAAACATCAATAAAAAGTTAATTATCCTGAAAGAATCCAAGAGTGTGGTGGAAATAAGCCGTTTCTGGTCATTACAAATTTACTTTTCTGCCAGTTTTACTTAGAAATGTAAAACTGTTTTTTAAAAGTGTAATGTAAGTAGGAAAAACAAAATAAGACCAAAAAACGGTAGAAGCCCCATGGTCTGTGACATCACACAGGTGTGGGTCAGATTTGGTTTCAGCCTTTACTGAGTCAGCAGCCACAGGGAAAGTTACTTGACCTCTCTGATCCTCATTTTCCTCATCTGGAAATTTAAAATTATAGGTTCCATTTGTGTATCAGTGTTCACTTTGGTAAAGCGTTCTGTGTTATGTTTTTACGGCCTTAGTAGTCCCAGCAATGTACAATTTTAGGGAAATGCACAGATTTTCTGTTAACTGATCTTTTGGTTAAGGGTAGAAAAAGTTGAAAACAATACATTATTTATTTGCTGTGTTTTCTTTTTTTCCTACTTTTTTAGTGTGTTAGAATTTATGTAACACAAAGTCTAACCATTTTAATCACTTAATTTTTTTTTTTTTTTAGATGAAAGTCTTACTGTGAAGCTATGGCTGGCCTGGAACTATCTGGGTAGATGAGGCTGGTCTTGAACTCACAGAGATCTAGTTAGCAATCTCCCTCTACCTCCAGAGTTCTGGGATTAAGGTGTGCATAACTACACCTGGCCTCAATTTAGTTGCCTTTCTACATAAGAGTTTGGTGGTGTTTTGAGTACATTCATTTTGCACTGAGGTACATACGGTAATTCCAGCCCTCAGGAGGCTGAGGCAGGCAGATCTCTGTGAGTTCAAGGGCAGGCTGAGATAAGAGTGAGACCCTGTCTCAAGAAAAAAATACAATGATATAATTTATAATATTGTGTGATGTTACCACCACCCACTTCAGAAGAGTCCTTATGTTGCAAAACTGAAACTCTATATCCAAACTGAAACTCTGTATCCAAGAAACAACTTCCCTTATTTTCCTTACCGGAAGCTGACAGCTACATTTTACAAAGTCTCCTTCCCCCACTCTGCTCTCTATTTGCATATATGATATTTCCTTTCAATAGGATTTTTGGGGATAAAGAATTTTATAAATATTGTTGTAAGAGAAATATTTATTTGTGCAGCCCTATAATATCTGGGAAGTAATTATATTCATTAATGATCTATTAGCCCAAATTCTGGTCAAGAAAGCAAAGGTGTCAGCTCACAGTCTTGGTTCTACCCCTGGGAGATGGAATGAGCCTCCTCACTTCAGACTTTGGGCTCGACTTGCTTGCTTTGACCAGGATTTGCTAGTGGATCTGACATGAACAGAAATTTAAAGGTCCTTGAAAAATAGGCTTCTCCTTTATGTCTTTGGACACATAGTAAGTCCTGGGATCTTATAATACTAAAAATATATTTGCCATCATTGTGATCGATAGACATGGATGACTACAGGAAACGTGACAGGATACATTGTGCTCCCTTTTCTGAGAGGAGCTGTACTCAGAAGACAGCAGAGAAGGGAGCATCTTCAGGAAGAAAAAGACAATCCCAAATAATAAGTGAAACAGGTGTGACAGAGCCGGAAAAGCAAGTCAAGTTGAGGATCACGTGACTCATCTGTCTTTTATAAAGAGATATGGAGTGCCCGGAACATCTAGATGAGAGAGACATAGCATGAGCAAGAATAACTAGCACTGAATGGTGAGGAAGTGCTTACAAAGCTCATCCCCAGATGTGTAAATATTAGTAGGCATCGGCACTGTAAACACTTTGGCCTTGTTAGGGGAGTATGGTAGATAGGTCATATGCCAAATATTAATATCATTAAGAGCCAAGGATAATAGAGAATATAAGCCCATAAAATCAAAGAAGAGGAAACCCCAGGCTGCTACCTTTTAGTTATAAATATTATTATACATTCACTAACATGAGCTTCTGTTTTCAAAAGCAGCATGCATTTCCTAGATCTGTTGATCTTTAAGCACAGCGTGTGTGGTAAAGCGTCACCGGCTAGGTGGTCATGAGTTTCTCTAAGAGGACAGGATGCAGTGGTGTTAACATTCCACCCCACATGGAAAGATGCATGTTCAACATTATTAATTGACCTGCTTGCTTCAGGGTAGCAGTGAACAGATCTAGGGAATGTATGCATTTTAAAAAAGATTTTATGTTTTTATCGTGTCTCTTGTCTTAGTTACTGTTCTCTGCCGTGAAGAGACACCGTGGCCAAGGCAATCTCAAAAGAAGCATTTCATGTGGGGTTTAATATCTAAGAGTTAGTCCACAACAGGCATGATTGGACCAGTAGCTGAGACTTTGCACCTGATCTGTAAGATAGTGGCAGAGATAGAAAAGAGATTGAGAGAGGGAGAGGGAGAGAGAGAGGGGGAGGAGGGGAGGAAGGGGGAGGGGGAGAGGGAGGGGAAGGGAGAGAGAGAGGGAGGGGGAAGGAG
>NW_021604791.1:6830609-6857731 GCF_004785775.1 Grammomys surdaster
GGGGAAGGAGAGGGGGAGGGAGAGAGGGAGGGGGAAGGAGAGGGGGAGGGGGAAGGAGAGGGGGAGGGAGAGAAGGAGGAGGAAGGAGAGGGGAAGGAGAGGGGAGGGAGAGGGAGAGAGACTTGGCATGGTGTGTGCTTTTGAAACCTAAAAATCTACCCTCTAGTGACATACTTCCTTTAACAAGGCCACACCCCCTCCAAGGCCACACCTTCTAATTTTTCCCAAACAGTTCCACATACTAGAAATAAACATTCAAACAAACCCATGAGCTTAAGGGGATTCTCCTCAAACCACCACAATCTCTGAGTGTGGTTTTAGGTTTGCTGGATTTTGACAAATATGCATAGGTGTAACTACCACCACAACTAAGATACTTCTGAGTATCCTGACAATGGCCAGATGATATGCAAAAACAGAACTATGCCTCACAACCTGCAACAAGCAGCCCAGGAACCAACATGTTATATACAATAACTAGTCCACGCACTTATCCACTATGTAGAGTATGTAGTAGAGACAATTAACCAGGAAGCCAAGACTTAGTAATTAATGGCTTCTCTAGTTCTTGACCTCCTTGAAACTTAGAGCCAAACTGAAGAACCCACATATGTGTTCCTAAGTAATCACATAAGATTCCCTACTTCTGAATGGGGGGATACCCAGGGGGCTCCTTTCTGCTCAGAGGAGAAGGGGATGGGGGATGGGGGAAGGATTGTGGGAGGGGGTGGCCAGGAGGGAGGCAGTGAGTGGGATGGAAAGTGAATAGGTAAAATGAATAAATAAATAGTATACAAATTATTAAAAATACTTAAGAAGCAATTGAAATGGTAACTATCTTTCAAATGATCAACAACCATATTATAAGCCTTAGCAATAAATGTCTATTTTTAAAATAAACAATAATTTTAAATAATAAAAAAGATTCCCTGCTTCTAATTATCTACCCCAGCCCCAATCAGGGTGTACTGAAGCCGTCCCTATTTTCTCCTGCACACTGTCCTATTTTATATATAATAGTGTATTCTATTAATCTTCCAATGTTGGATACTTCGGCTCATGTAAACATTTTGCTAACAACATATGTCTGCGTACATGTCATTTTGTAGTTGCTCCAAAACATCTTTGGGATCAAGATCACCACATTGAAGAGTAAACACACACACACACACACACACACACAATTTGAAAAACAATGTGAACTTTTCTATGTAGTAATAAACACAAGGACTAATTTTCCACCTCAGTGAAACACTATCAATATTTTGGGCTTTATCCTGTAAGAATTGAGTTCACCCCTCAGATATAAAGTCAGTTTCCCAGCGCCATTTGCAATTCATTTCCTGAAAATTGTCTGCTCATATAGTTTCCAATTTCTTGCTGGTCTTTAAAAAAAAAAAACTTCAACTTTAGGAATATATATATATATATATATATATATATAAATACAAGTTGCAATTTATTTTGGCTTTATTATATATATATTATTTTCTATATACTATATATATAAAATAGATACTATATTAACTATATCATATATGTAAATATAGTTAATGTTATTTTTTTATTTTATAAAGTTAATATAATTTACCCTGTTTCTGGATTTTGAGTAATAGTAAGGAAAGTTTCCCCCACTTTAATACTTTAATTCTGGGCAGAGGTTACATATTTTCCTTCTAGTAGACTCAAAGATCCCCTTTTTTCCTTTTATATCTTTATTATTGCCCAGCTCATTTACCATATAACCTACTCATTTAAAGCATGCAGTATATACTGTTTATTCATCACTTATTTTTATTTATAGCCAATATATAACATTATACTGATCAGTTTGACTATTTTCAACGTACAAGGAAGTGGTGGAGGGAGGAGGTGGAGGGAGGAGGTGGAGGGAGGAGGTGGAGGGAGGAGGTGGAGGGAGGAGGTGGCAGCATTAGCCACATTTGCTGTGTCGCACAACCATTTTAAAGACTTTTTTCATCACAGAAGCTGTATAACAATTAAGAAACATCTCCATTCTTTTCTCCTCTAGTCTGTTAGCTTTCCCTCTCTTCTGTCTCTGAATTCATCTACTCCAAATATTTCATAAAGTCAAGTCATGCAGTAATTGTCCTTTCATTTGTGGATTATTTAACTTAGCACAATGTTTTCAAAGTTTATCCACATTGCAGCGCACATCAGAACTTTTTATCCCTTGAAATGCTGAATGATACTCCATTATTTGACTCTACCATGTTTTGTTAATTCATTCATCTTTTGATGGACACATGATGTTTTCTTCTTTTCGTCTTATAAAGAATGCTGCAAACACAGTTATAAGCCAACTTATAATATCATGTTGGCATATGACTTATAATATTACACTGGAATACAACTACCCATTCAAATCACTGATTTGAACTTGCATGGGTCTGCACCTAGTTGCAGACTGTTGAGTCATTTGGTAACATCTCTTAAGGAAACGCCTGAGTGGACTGAGCCACCCTGAATTGTATACTCCACAACTGCCCTTGAAATGCACTGCTCAGTTCTCTTTGCTTCCCAGAAAGTATAAATAAACAAAGTCACTGAATAATAATATGTGTTTTATGACTGAATTCAGAATGATGAGGCCATCAATACCAATACTTTAAGGGACACTTTAGTACCGAGTGTAACTTAATAAGGTACATTCCAGCTTAATTGAATTCACTTTTGTCCTCACCCAAATGGTAGGGATCAGAATGGTACCCTGGCCACCGAGACCTACATTTCTATCAGTAAGTCCCCAGTAGGTTGTATTCTGCAATCCTGGACACGTCTGCATCTTTTCTTGGGTCCTGACTCTCCCGGGCTGGTTCTCATACAAAGTTTTTCTTGATTCTAATTTAGCTCAAAGCATGCAACACCTTCCAAAGATCCTAAAGAACACAGTGGACCAAAAGAGTCTCAGCTGTTGAATGGCTGCACTAAAACATATTTCACTTCAATTCTCCAAGCCTTGTCTTATTCTAGTATAAATAATACCCATCAGGGAAGCAGCAAAACAAACGTTTGGCAATGGGTATTCAGCTGGGAGGCCATTTTCTTTGAACATGGATGAAGGACTTTGAGTTACATCTTCAAAGTGGCAGGGGACACAAGGACAAGCACACAAGATTGAAAGCATAAAAGCATATTCTCATGAGGACCAGGCAGTCCTTGTTGTTGGAGGACCAAATGGAGTCATCGTTAATGTAAGTAGAATCGAAGTTCACGATGTGTAAATCCTTCTTAAGATACACATGGTTCAGCCTGCTCACCGTTCGAGCAAAGGAGTACTTAGAGGCACAGCTGTAGGCCTCCAAGCTGTATACCTTCTTGAAGTGCAGATCAAAAAATGGATTGTCCTAGAAGAGAAAGAGGGACCTGATTAACTTTTTACTCAAGGCCATCGCCTGGATTCCCAAATTCTGCTGGCTCTGCCTACTGACTATGTCACTATCAGACATATTTCTAAAATCTGCAGATCAGCTTTCCAAAGCTAGGAGCACCAAATGGACTTACTTCTTAAAATCAACAGCACAATCATTGCTTTACCCTAACTCCAGAAGGACTCCTGGGAACCCACAGGTCACTCTAGCCAGAGAAGCAGGCAGGCTAACTGCAGGTCTTTACCTTTCCCTCCGTTCTTCTGAATCCAGCCCCCAGTCTTTTCTACTCCGGAGCAGACCACCTGCCGCAGCCTTGCTTCAGACCTCCTCCCGTCTCCAGTGTATCACACAGATCTTTCACCCCACCCCCACACTCCCATATGCACACTCGTTACTTTATCCCAGCCCCCAACTCCAGCAGACATTCCCTGGGAATCTGCAGGCGACTCTGGCCAGAAAAGCAGGTAGCCTAACTGTAGAGCTCCACCACTCCCTGCTCTCTTCCAAATCCAATCCCCCAGTCTCACCCCATCTCTGTAGGAGACCACCTGCTCTGGCTCCCCCCATCCCCATCTCCAGTGGATCAAGCAGACAGTCTCCTTCAACTTTCCTCCCCTCTCATCCTGTTACCCAGTTGACAACTCCAGCAGGCATCCCCTGGGAACCAGCCAAGCCTGCCAGGGAGGTAAGTAGGCCAGCAAAGCAGGGAGGGGTGCTTCGGATCTTCACTCACCCTCCTCTCCTCCATGTCCAATCCCCCTCCCCTCCTCATCCTCAGCTCTGTAGCAGACTAGCTGTAGTGGCCTCTCCTCACACTCTATAGATCCTAGAGGAACACTGTTCCTGACTATCCCAGAGGCAAGAAGGCAGTTGAGTAGAACGTGACTCAGTAGCCAGTGTTGGTTCAAATATTGAGAGTCTGGCCTCCAGTAGTTTATTTTTGACGTATTTAAGCATAGCACAATTGGGTAAAATGTTTCCAGGTTCTAATTAACTCAATCCCGTGTGTGCAACAAAGCTTAAGACATGACTATATTGAAATTTTTTGTAAAGTACAAATAACATCTTTCGTAAAGATAGATCCTATATATTTACCTAGAAAACAAACGAAAAGTAATTGTCTAGGGGGAGGACCTGGTGTGGTCTTGGGCCACATAGATAGTGCAAAAGTCACAGCAAAACAACACCTTTTATAATACTCTTAAATAATGTAAAATTTCCAGGTAACACTAACCCAGCAAGTGAAATAAAACTTTAAGACACCAAAGGAAGAAATTAAAGAACACATCAGGAGATAGAAGATCTTCCATGCTTATGAGTTATGAGTCAGTGGGATTAATATTATAAAAATAACCATCTCACCACGAGCAATCTACAGATTCAATGCAATCCCCAACAAAATTTCCAATGCTTTATATAGAAACACACACACACAGAC
The DNA here is from genome assembly GCF_004785775.1 of Grammomys surdaster. Classification (NCBI taxonomy): domain Eukaryota; kingdom Metazoa; phylum Chordata; class Mammalia; order Rodentia; family Muridae; genus Grammomys; species Grammomys surdaster. Next base: position 6,835,440 of record NW_021604791.1, read on the forward strand.
ACACACACAGACACACACACACAGACACACACAGAGAGAGAGAGAGAGAGAGACAGAGAGAGAGACAGAGAGACAGAGACAGAGAGAGACAGAGACAGAGCAGGCTAGCTAAAACATTACTGAGTTAAATAAAAGAACTACTGGAGGTATTACTGTCCTTGACCTCAAATTGTTCTACAGAGCTATAGTAATAAAATAGCATGGTATGGCACATTGATCAATGGATTTGAATTAAAGACCCAGACATAAATTAACACCTTATTTTTTTTTTAATAAAGAAGGCAGAAATACAAACCAGAAAAAAGACAACACCTTCAAGAAACCATGCTCGTCAGACTGGATGGCTGCATATAGAAGAATTTGCATAGACTTATGCTTATCACCTTACACAAAACTCCAATCCAAATAAATTAAAGACCTCAACTTAAAACCAGATACGCTGAACCTGTTAGAAGAGAAAGTAGGGAATAGCCTTGAACTCACTGGCACTGGAGATGTCTGTCTGAACAGAACACTGTTAGTACAGGCACCAAGATCAACAATTAAAGAACTAGACCTCATGAGATGGAGAAGCTTCTGCACAGGAAAGGACACTGTCCTTTGGACAAAGTGGCAGCCTACAGAATGGGAAAAGATTTTTTTTTATCAATTATATATCAATAGAGGGCTAATATCCAAAATATATAAAGAATTAAAAATGGTAGATATTGAAAAACAACCCAAAACAAACAACACAATTAAAAAATGGGGGACAGACCTAAATAGAGAATTCTCAAAAGCGAAAATTCAAATGGCCGAGAAACACCTAAAGAAACATTCAATATCCTTAGTTATCAGGGAAATGCAAGTCAAAACTATCTCTGGATTTTATCTTACATCTGACATAGTGGCTAAGATCAATAGCACAAGTGCCAGCTCGTGCTGGAGAGCAAGCAGAGCAAGGGACACACTCATTCGTTGCTGGTGGGAGTGCAAACGTGTACAAGTTATGTGGAAATCAGTGTGGCAGATCCTCAGGATGGTGGGGATGGATCCATCCCAACGTCCAGCAATAGTACTCTCAGGTGTACGCCAAATGATGCTTCATCCTACCACAGAGACATGCTCTACATGTTCATGGCTGTTCTATTCATATCATCCAGGAACTGGAAATGCGGTAGGTATCTATCAACAGAAAGGTAAAGGAAATGTGATACATTCACACAATGGAGTATTAAAAAAGCGAAATCATGAAGCTTGCAGGTAAATGGATGAACAAAGAAAAAAAACACCCTGAATGAGGTAACCCAGATCCTGAAAACAATGATGGTGTGTCTTCACTCATATGTGGATGTTAGCTTTCGAGTCAATGGTAACCAATCTATAAACCACAGAGGTTTGACAAAGAGTAAGAGGCTGGAGAGGTAAAGAGGTGATAGATCTCCCAAGGAAAACGAAATAGAGATAGTTCTGGATGGGGGGGGGCAGAGACTGGAATGGGAGGATCAAACGGAGAGAGGGAGGAAGGAGGGGTCCAAGGTGATGCTACAAGGAGAGACAGCTAAAAGTAAGGACCATTGTGGAGCAGTGTGGAAGCCTCATCAGTAGGAGCTTCCTAAAACATGTATATATATATGAAGGTGATCTAAGTCAAATCATCAACTAATGGGGAGATGGACCCCCAGCCGGCCATCTCTTGTCACCAAATGAAGCTTCCGGTACTGGATTGAGTTACATCAAATTGAGTTGTTGTCCAAAGGGGTCCCTTGGGAAACCTCAAACAACCCAGGCTATTTACAAAATTATAGATTATTCCTCACATCTGATGGCAAGGACCCATTGCTGAAAACAACAGTTACACAACTCATTGCATATGGAGAAGCTGAGCTGGTGGAGAAGCTGAGGTGGTGGAGAAACTGAGCTGGTGCCTACATAGAGCCTTTGCCCCTATTTTTTAGTGTCTTTGTTATAGGAAGGTACTCTGCATGCTACCAAAGAAGAAATGTAAGCATCAACCCAGCCACAAACACTTTGATCTACAGTGGTGTCCTGCTTGCAAGATACGCTAGTGTAACAGTGGCACAGAGTCTGTGGGAGTGACCAACCAGTATCTAGTCTGACTTAAGGGGGGGACTTCCCCCAAGTTGGACTTCAGTCCAACTCCACAGTATGGAACTCGTACCTAACACTGCTCGGGTGACCAAGAACCTGCGGTTAGACAGCCTATGGTGAAACTAAATATTAGTGTTCAAAACAAAACCAACAAACAAAAAATACAAAACAAAACCCCCAAACAAATGCAACCAAAAACAAACAAAGAAACAAACAATAACAACAACAAAACAACCCAAGCTTAGTAATGAGATAACTCCCAATGATATCCTGCTATAATCACAGATCAGTGCCTTGCTCCGCCCTAAATGGGTGTCTTTGTCAGACAATCTTTTCCCTCAGGGTTCAGGTAACTCCAAGGAAGAGAGATGTAAAAAGTGTTAAGAGCCAAAGAGGATAGAAGACACCAAGAAAACATGGCCCTCTGGATCAACATGATAAATTCACAGACACTTGGCGGCTTGCGTGGCTCCACACCAGGGCTGAAAGGAGAGTCTCTGATTGATAGCTGTGCTATTGAACACTTGGTTTCCCCCAAGGGAGTCTCACTGGGGAAGAAGCTACTCTTAAGAGTAGGCTGCATGCCGAGCAGTAGACGGTCAACGGAAAACAAAGTCAATGGCATCTTTGGAGGTTTCTTGTCTCATACTGTGTCAGGGCTCTTCCTGTTTTATTTTTTCTAAATTTCTTACTATATTAATATAATTAATCATATATTAGTTATATAATTAATGATATGAATATATATATATATATATATATATATATATATATATATATTTCTTCTTAGTGTTTTTATGAGGTTCCTGAGTGTGCAAATGAGTGAGTCTCTTTTTTCTTGTGCCCTCTCTTGGTCTTTTTTTTCTACTGTTCATTTATTTTGACCAATTCTGATGTATTAGCTTTGTTTTTAATCTTATCTTATTTTGTTTTACTTTATTTTTATACCATAGAAGCCTGTTTGTTTTCTAGTGAGAGAGAAAGGGGGTGAGTCTGGATGAGAGGGAAGGGAGGAGGAGCTGGGAGGAGCAGAGGGAGGGAAAACTGTAATCAGGATATAGTATATGAGGAAAAAAATCTATTGTCAGTAAAAGGAAAAGAAAAAGCAAACAGAACCAAAGACTTTTGGGACATGCGTGTCTTTTCAGTTGTACAAATAAAACGTTGTAGAAGTAGTTACCAAGTTTCCCCAGTAAATTTTAGAGTACAGGTAAGGATAGAAGAAGACAGTAAACTCACCTGTAGACTTCTGGAGGACGTAATATGTTTCTCCCTGTGTGGATTAAGCAGTGGATCCCTCATGCCATTTTGGAGGCAAATGGGGACACACAGGACAACTAATTTACCCTTTGATTTGTACTTACCAACTTGATAACTTTGAAGTCAATAATGTGGAATAAGCTTTGACGGAGGAATGATAGCCATCAAATCCTTTGACTGATACAGACAAAAAAAGCTGCAAACTGACATAATTCATGCTGCTTCTAGCAATCTTTTTTTTTTTTTTTGGTTATGTGTTAAAACAATGACAATCATTGATGTTTGTAATAAGAAATGCTTTGTGGTAGTGTTCAAAAACGCATTTCCATTTACGAAATACGTCACTGTCCAGCTTCTAGCTAGCCTGGAGGGAAAAGTGTTGAAACTATTTGTTTTTGTGTTCCTAGTGCTTATCTACTGCAGCTACTCAGTTCTCCGAGTTGGGCTGATGTCAAGCGCATCTGTGAGTGGAGGGGTGGCATTAAGCATTGCCCTATATAACAAAGAAGTTGACAGGGTCCAAACCACACAGGAACATTGATCATTTAAGTTCCTGTTATATCCCCAGGAAATTATTTATGTGATCTTACCCTCCTGTTAGGTCATCATTTTAGACAGGGTGACTGTGACATTTTTGTGAGATCAGTTATATAAGCTGCTAATACACAGATTAATAAATGGAAGGTCCCTCCCTAAGATCTGCCAAGCATTTTACCTGATGTTAAAACTCTTCCTTAGTTTATATAGTCAATATTTAAAATAAACAAACAAACAAAGGGAATATACGAAAACCCAAGCTGTATTCACTAGAGGCTGGAGAAAAATCTCCAGCTGTACAAACATGAGTATCTGAGTTCAAATCCCCAACACTCATGTAAGAAGCCAGGCATGGCAACATGCACCTAGAACCCCAGTGCTGGGGAGAGAAGCAGGGAAGTTAAGATAAGTGGTTTCCAGAGGCTCAGTAGCCAGGAACTATACTGGCTGGGGTAACCAAAACTGGCAAGTCCCAGGTTTGTTGCAAGACCTTGCCTCAAAGAAAAGCAAAGAACAGCTAGACAGTGGTGATACACATCTGTAATCTAAGCACTTGAGAGAAAGAAATAGGCCAATCTCTGAGTTCAAGGCCAGCCTGGTGTACATTGTGAATTTCAGGATAGCCATGGCTACATAGAGAAACCCTGTCTTGAAAAACCAAAAACAAACAAACAAACAAACAAAAAAAGGTGGAAGCCAAAGATGACTCCTGGGCTCACATACACGGCAAGCACATTTATACACATACCTGCACACATGTACCCTCCTATATACACACTAATGCTTTTTAAAATATAATATTTGGGTTGAATATACCACTTCATCCTAACAATTGGGAAGCTGATGAAGAAAGCTATCCATGATTTTGAGGCCAGTATGAGATGCATAAAGAGTTCCAGACTAGCCTGAGCTACCTAGTAAGACTCTGTTTACAAAACAAAGATAAAAGATATATAGAGATACAGTGGTTTCAAGGCATGCCTCGGGACTGTTTGCTAGCTGTCCTTCTGACAGTTAAAGGACAACTACAGAGAATCTCAACCAAAGGGAATCACACTGACTGTGCCTTCAGGTAGTTCTCTCGCCCCACACTCAACTCTCATCCTGTGGAGAAAACCTTTCATGCCTTTGAAACACTTAGAAGAGGTCAATATTTTCCTTTAGTCTAATAGTTGAGGCTGAGCATGCATATACATAGAATAAGTCTCTTCCTCCCTCTCCTTCCTTCCCATTCTCCTTTTTTTTCCTCTGCTAAAATTCTAGAGCTGAGAAGAGAACTCATGGATTTGTAGTAATCCTTTATGTATAATTGGGATAATAAATTTTAAAGAGGTGGCATTCAGGTGACCCATGTAGTGCCTGGCAGAGCCCAGAACAAGAACAAAGGCCTCAGACAGCTCAGTGCTACAGCACCAGTCATCTCTTGTTCACACCAGTCACTCTCCAAATCCCAGATTACTTCTGTTTATGTTTTACAAACCGAATTCATTTCATTCCACATCTGTTTTAAAGTCGACAACTGGCTTGAGGTCGCTCTATTTACCACTTCATCATTGCCGTTGATAAAAATCACAATGACTACTCATTCTAGAGAAGTCAACCCCAAGAGAAGGAGGTGCACATTCCCAGAGCAGCCAGCAAGAGAAATCTTTAAGAGAACGACTATCTGGGTATTGTAGTGTGTCTCCTAGCTCTTCAGTGTTGCGGGTTCAGTGACGAGAAGCAGAAATGGTAAGCTTTCCTGCTCTATCTGCTTCACTATGGAAGACCAGAATCTTCAGAGTGAAAAGGGGAGAGTCAATAATTTTGCAATGAAATTAGAGGCCAAGAGAAGTAGGGAAGAAATAGAACACAGTTAACAGCTTCCAATGGATCGAAGTTGACAGGCTTCGTTTAGATGTCCCCATGTGCTGGCCAAGCTCAGCAGAAATAATTATGACATAAATAGTATTTAAGAATGAGAGAGGGAAAAGACAAAAGACAAACAGGCTAACAGTGAACCAGGATGGCTAATTTCTACACTACGGATTGGTAAACATGACATAGATGAGATAAACATCACAGTCAATGCAATATAAACATCTGGTAAATGCAGAAAACTATAATGAAGACAAAAAGTTGTACCACTATCACTCAGGAAATTATTATTAAAGTTTGTTTCATATTTAAATGCATAGACACATCTATATACTCAATGGAAGGTTTAATATTTTTGTGTTGGGTGCAAATTAATTTAACTTGTAGACATGTCATAATACACGTAATCAGCTTATCTAAGTCCTTAACATTTAGGTAAAATATTCTAGTGCTTAGGACACAAAACAATGACATATCCCAACTCTTTGGCCAGTCTTTTATCAAATACATTCAGTTTTAAAAGTGGGATTTCTAGGAGAGCACAAAGGTAATAACAGAACGTGATAGTCTAGAAGATGACAAAGTTCAGACATCTTGACTGGAGCAACCAATCAGTTAATGGCAGTATCAAATGCTTACAGCTGTTTGAATACTCACTGTAGCCTCAGAGCCTAGTAGGTCCTGAGAGTCTATAAATCCTCAAGAAATGACTGAGGGATGAATGAGTATGTGAATCCCTGCGGATTAAACAACTGACCTAAAGAAGATGAAATAATAGCTTCCTGAGAGACTAGATTTGACATTTAAAAGTCGTGTGACCTACGACAAGTCAATTAGCCTCTTAAATGTTATTTTCTTCATCTATTAAATAGTAGCGGTGATAGAATTTAATCCATTGGCCTTAATAATGAGGTAAAATCATGTATTATATAAATACAGTCGTATATTATATATTGTATAATACTTAGCTTGACTCCTGTCTCTCTTGTTCACTGCAGGTAGGGTGATAGCTGATGACAGATTTAACGGCAGTAGCAACAGTAACCATCTATTCCTTATAGGTGAGTACTTGGCCCTACCTGCTTTACCAGTTTGTCATTGACTTGGACCAAGTCTTTAAGATTGTATTAAGTCTGTATTACATCATAGTGATGATGAACATCAAGATATGAGGACACTCAATAGGTTGGAACAATGGATGTACTAAGAATATGCTATCATGAAGTAATAACAAATTACTTTTAAGTTTTGATTCATTCAACCTTAGGCACCACGGATATTTACTGATCCTTTATTAGGTGGAAGGCCATGATAAAGAATGAAGTCATGGTCCCAGAATTTTAGGAGCGTTCTATCCGAAGGGGAATGGGGTAGCCCATCAACCATGCGTTTCCATCCGTAATGAATGTGTTACAGGGATGGGCAATTGTGAGTAGGATTTATTCAATGGAAAATCTGGGACTGGGGTAAGAGCTGGGAGTGACTGGACCTAAACAGTAAGAGAGTATGCTCTGTGGACAGACAGAGGTCAGAGGTGAGGAATGACCTCTCAATCAACAGATGAGCACAAGCACAGATTGACCAAGTGACAGGGGAGGAGACTGGGACAGCCACTCTGTCCCCTTTGAACTCTAAGTCTGTAGGTTTTCAATAGAATCCTGGAAGATGAAGTGAGCTTGCTGACTGAATATTTGTTCTCAGAAGAAAGGAATCCACCAAACTTAACAAACAATAAAGCAAACAAAACAAAGCAGCAACAACAAACTGGGTCTGAGAAAGGGGCATCAGAAATATCATCTGTTTGAGGAGGTTGCATCTAAAGTTGCAGGATTAGCTGGTAGATTGTGTTTAACCTGTCAAGAACGACTTAGGAAAGATGCTTTTTAAAAATGTAATAGACAAAATTCAGATTCCAACTCATAAAAGCAAATCATAAAAGCCAATATAGATCACGCCAGGAAATTAATCCATACCACTTAAGAACAACAAAATGTCATCTTCACACTTCGTACATGCCAAGAATCTATAAAGGAGGACATCGAACGATCTCCAGTGTATCGATCCCGCGCTGCTGTTCTAAGATGCTAACACTTACGGTATCTGCTTCTTTTCCGTCAATCATCCGCAGATCACTCAAGGACCACTTTTTTGTCACTTCATACTTCTCATCCAACCCTACCCTGTAGTGCTTCACCATGGTGATTTTCACTTCATCAGTTTTCGTCACTGTAGGACAGAAAAAAAATTTATATAAACTCTTACTTTATAAATTCTCCAAGTCACATGACAGTCTTTATCTATCTCCCTTTTATTTAGTGACCTTGTGCCCAAATTATAAGTACACTCCTCCTATAAATCCTGGTGTAACTGACCATGCCCCCCAGATTTGCTCAAGACTTAACTTTATTCTGTGATAATTGTCTGTCCAAGCAACTGAGCTCTGAGCTTTGTGGGGAAGGGTGTCCAACTTGGGGCAGAAAATGAAAGGCTAAGGGTAAGCAGGTAGTGAAGATCAAAATGTCCACCAGATCAAGTTAGGATTTTAGCTGATGGTGACGTGAGAAGATACGGTACAAAGAGCAAAAAGCTCTGCTGGAGCAGCATTCAGCGTTGAAGAGCTAGCTACCCCTTCTAAACCTGCCGTGAGACTTTGAACGCAGAAGTGCCTGTGGCACAGCTTCCAGCGACTTGTGTGGTAATGTTTGAGACTGTCAACCCTCTCACATGTGCCTCTCCAAGTCCAGTGTTTAGAATGTGCCTCCAGCACAGGCTGTTCTACTACTCTGCTTTGAAAGGCCTGGAGGAAATCTTTCCCTACTTAACGTGAACGAAATGAGAGTGGTAATTGCCTCCTCTTAAAATCATGTGTCTCTGGTCTCATTGGAATATTGAGTTCTTCTATTAATATTATCAATGAGGGCTGGAGAGATGGCTCAGTGGTTAAGAGCACTGACAGCTCTTCCAGAGGTTCTGAGTTCAATTCCCAGCAACCACATGCTGGCTCACCACCATCTGTAATGGGATGTGATGCCCTCTTCTGGTGTGTCTGAAGATAGCAACAGTGTACTCACATATATAAAATAAATACATCTTTTAAAAAAAAATTATCAATGAATCAGTAAGTACTACTGAGTACTTCCTATTTGCTGAACAGATTTTAAATGCTACAGAGAGGCATGTAAGAAACCTGGCATCTTCCCTGAAGAATTTTAGAAAGAAGACAAGACTATTTGTAGGCCTTATCTACTGGGTTATTATAAAGAGGTGGCAGAGGGGATAAGATGCTTAAAGTCTCCTTTTCAAGTCGTTAGTGTCACCCGGAGAGCGGTAAGCAGCTGTGTCTTTGAGTGAGACTGGAATTTGTTTTGAGAAGATGCCTTCTGCTTCTGGAAGTTTCCTTTAGCATGCTGCTGTGATTTGAATAGGTCCTCCGAGTTCTTGTGCTGGAAATTTCATCTGCGTTGAAACAATGTCAAGAGGTGAGGTCTTTAGGATTGGGTCCTGAGGTCAGAGGCCTGGTGAAAGGATCAAGTGATAGCTTCCGTGGGCGTGTGCTCCTAATGAAAGGATGTCTGTTCTCATGCCTGCGTCTCTTTCTTCCTCTTCTCACCCTCACACTTTTTCACATCTGCCTTCCCCTACAGACGATGCAACAAGAGGGCCCTCATCAGATTCGAGCTCCTCAGTCTTGGAATCCTCATCCTCCCAGAGCTCTAAGAAAGCCACCCCTGTTCTTTATAAATTACTTACTCACAAGTAGTTTGTTGTAGTACCACAAAACACACTAAGACATGGAGCTTCTAGTTATGTAGATATAAAGTAATTACAATACAGTTACAGGCATAGCCGTGTAGTAGGAGCAGACTATTTGATCTGCAAATAGAGAACCGCCATGTAGGCACCCCTTGGGGAAGGCCAGCATGAGGAGACAGACAGTGGAGGCTACATTTTACCAGATAAAAGAGAGAAGATGGACTATATAGTTTGGTTTGTATTAAGATATGGTAGGCAGTAAGATTAACTAGGTTTGGAAAGTTGTTAAAAATGTTTTGAAAGACTCTGGACTTCAAAAGAGTCAGAAACCACTCTGGAGTTGTCATGTTTAAGATCTATCCTCTTTGGAGAATCCAAAACTGGGAATCCCAAAGTGACCAGCTGAACGCAGAGTTGATGACTAGTGGGTTCAGGCTCCTAGAGAAGGGTGTCTGAGCCAGGTGACATGTGCAACATCGGTGTATTTTGTCAGGTGCTCTGGGCAAGCTCACATGGTGACACCTAGTCAGTAGTCACCCTTCCCTTTGTGAACCAGGGCTAAATAAAACGGTGCCCCCTGAAAGAAGTTTTCTGGTAGCACAATTAGAGATTGAAGAGGAGGTGACAGGCCTTGAGAGAGATGACACTCCGTGAACTCTGGTGTTCGATGTTTTAGAGTCAAATGCCGACATCGTGCAGTGTGGTTTACATGAACTAATAATTAACCTCTAAAGAAGAAATATCACTCACTGGTGTTACAAAGGGAACACGAGAGTGAATCTGACTCATAAGGAAAAATTAAAGCACACATGTGACTCAGGAGAGTGCCCAGTAGAAACTCATGGCTGGAGAGTTTTCTTCTGCTTGCCAGAGGATGTTGGTAGGTAGCCTCAGAGTGAATGGTGTGTGGTTGGTAAACAGCAATCAACAAATTGAGGTAAAGCTTCAGGTGAGGCTTTGATGACATTGGATTAAGATGCCACGTACAGGAAACTAAACAGCGATACGGAATCCAAATGGAAGCGGGGCGTGGAGGGGATGGGGGGATGGGCCCGAAGGCCGGATGAGGAGCTTTGATGTACGCGCGGAAGCATCCGCAAGGCGCCTCAGAAGGGGTTGACATGCAAGTTTCATGGTTTGGAATGGTTTGAGATTTGTGTGTGTGTGGAATGGCTTTCAAGGTTAGATTAGTGGGGACGTTTTCAGAGGAAAGAAGTGAGGTAGTGTGGAGAAAAGATGGCAGCTGAGAGGCTAGAGGAGAAAGAGAGAGGCAGGCCCATCGGTGTGATGCCATGGGAATCAGATAGTGAGATAGCTCAAAGTACGAGAAGGATCCAGTGGATGCATGGAGGTAAGACAGAGAGACATGGGTCTGAATCTGACCTGAGGAGTCTGACCCGGGGAAGATCATTGGCTCCCGTCCTGACGATGGTTCCTCTACAGTGACAGCATCAAGAGTCGAGCAGAGGACTCCTTGCACTAATACAGGTTGCATATACACTGTGTGCCGGGCCCTGGGCCAGGCAAGATTTTAAGAGCTAGTAGGAGGAGGGTCTAAAGGGAATGATGTAAACGACATGTTCTAGGGATTTAGAAGAGATGGAATGAAAAATTTGGGGTACAGAGGAAGCAATTGAGGGGCATGTCTGGAAAAGACATCAATTATAGGTCTTAACTTGGGGCCAACAGAGGCTGACTCTAGGATCTTCCCAACATTGTGCAGAAGCGAGTGGGTTTCTGCACTTCTGTATTTCTCTAGCCCCAAAGAGGGTCCATGCACATGGACCAAGATGTTAGCTTTGTGAAAAATCGAAGACAAGAGGGCAAGCAGCGGGCTGGTGAGCTGAAGTGGAGGCATTGAAGGTTTCATAGCCTCCAGTGGGAGGGAGCCGTGTTTGTCAAGTTAGAACAGTGGTTCTCAACCTGTGGGCCAAGACCCTTTGGCAAATCTCTGTCTTTAAATATATTTACATTACAATTCATAACAGTAACAAACTTACAGTTATGAAGTAGCAGTGAAAATACTTTCATGGTTGGTGTCTTAGTTAGGGTTTCTACCACTACAACAAAGCACCATGACCAAAAAGCAAGTTGGGGAGGAAAGGGATTATATAGTGTACACTTCTACGTTGTAGTTTGTCACGAAAGGAAGTCAGGACATGTCTTAGTTAGGGTTTTACTGCTGTGAACAGATACTATGACCTGGGTAACTCATAGACAACATTTAATTGAGGCTAGCTTCCAGGTTCAGAGGTTCAGTCCATTATCATCAAAGTGGGAGCCTAGCAGTGTCCAGGCAGTCATGGGGCTGGAGGAGCTGAGTTCTACGTCTTCATCTGAAGGCTGCTAGGATAAGACTGACCTCCAGGCAGCTAGAATGAGGGGTTTTTTTTTTGCCTCTAATTTTTTTTTCCTCAAATTGTGATTAATTCACACAGGGGTTATAAACACAGAAAGGCAGGATGTGGGGAAGGGAATGACACTGGAGTGTGGGTATTCAGGGGGAATACAGATATCTTCAGAACCGGGTATCGGCTAGGTGAAGGTTCAGGGGACAATTCACTATGACTCTGCCTATGACTCAATTGTCCTTATCTAAGTTGGTATTGTCTCCCAAGGCTACCTATTTTCAAGGTCTATGACTACTCAGGCTTATAAATTTCCACAAAAGCTGCCTGTTGACATTAGCTTATAGCCATCTGTTTCAATGTTTTTCCACTGAGACCCAAGACTTGGTGTTAGTATACATGTATGACAGGCCTATTGCTGATTTTAGGCCTATGGCTGATTTTAGGCCTTCAGTGGGTAAGCAGGGCTGCCCCTGACATCTCCTCCCTTCTCTAAGTATAGAAGGGCTGTGGCAATTCTAAACTTGGGAAGGCGGGGATAGAGGCCTGACCTCCAGTATTTGAAGGGGACTTTGTAATGGCTCCAGTCCCCCTGTCATTGTTCAGTGAGGCATGAGGGCCATACCCGTAGGATGAGGGTCTTAAGCTGATGCCCACAGTGACACACCTACTCCAACAAGGTCACACCTCCTGATACTGCTATTTCCTGGGCCAAGCATATACAAACCATCGCAGGACAGAACCACAAACTGGGCAGGATCCTGGAGGCAGGAACTGATGCAGAGGCCATGGAGGGGTGCTGCTTACTGGCTTGCTTCCCCTGGCTTACTCAGCCCGCTTTCTTAGAGAACTCAGAAACAGCACTACCCCCAAAGGGCTGGATCTTCCCTCATTGATCACTAATTGAGAAAATGCCTTACATCTGGATCTCATGGAGGCATTCCCTCAACTCCATCCTCTCTGATGTCAGGATGACACACAAAACTGGCCAGTACGGTTGGGGGTGACCACCTGAGGTACGTATTAGAGGGTCACAGCACTAGGACAGTTGAGAAGCACTGAGTCAGATGATCCACCTCTGGACTCTGTTATTACCCCAGCTCGCTGTCTCACCAGCAAGAAGTGGGCTGAGAGACAATAGGAGTAAAGAGATTTGGAGAAATAATTGGACATAGTATGAAAGCATGATTTCAAGGAGCAAATCCCATGGCATATTTACAAGTTATGAAAGCCAGCCGATTGGCTGTGGATCCAGTCAGCCACTCATTCACTTCATTAAGCAGATAAATATTTAAATGTCCCCTGTGAACCAAGCACTGTGCTAGGAATTGGGAAAAAAAAATGAATTCCCATAAGGCATCATTCCAGCTCTCACTGAGACTCCAGAGAACGGAGGCTTCAGAGGAAAATAGGCGAAGGGTGCTGTCAGCAGTGAATGAGGCGTGGACAAGGCTGAAGAAGGGCGTGGCCGGGACAGTAGAGGAGGGGCGTGGCTATCTTTGGACTGCAGGAGGAAAGGCTCCGGTAGGGAGTGATCGGAGTTGTAAAAGGCAACAGAACTTACTAGTATGAAGAAAGGGATAAAGGCAATTTTAGGAATGTGTGGTTTCACAGGCATGAAACACCCGGCTCTTTCGAGTCAGAGCAAGTATTTGGTATTGTTGGCGTGAAGCAAAAATGTAGATAGGTTGGTAGGAAGAAGGTTAGGGAGGAGTTAGTTCCTGAAAGGACTAGAATAGATTCAGGTGTTAGTTATTCTGAAAACTGTACATATGGGGGTGTGGAGAGGCAGTGGTTCAAATTTTTGAACATTCTAGTTATTTTGAATGAAGAAAAGATATTTATTCTTTAGACTTTATTCGGGATATATATATATGTGTGTGTATATATGTATATATATGCAGGTAATTTATTAATTAGAATTAAATATATTTAACTTATTGCATCTTATAGTTTGTGCGTTTATTTAATTTTTGTCAGTTTCATACACATGTACAAATGTGTGTGTCATATTTATTCCCACAACCCTGTCTCATCCCCATCCTGTTGACTCCCTTCCTCTCCTTGACTAGAGGCACCTCCTCCTTTTATGCTGTGTGTGTGCACACACGCATGCACGTGTGTGCTGTGCAGGTAGCCAGAGCAGCGCTATGCTGGTGAATGCAGCAGCCATGTAATATACAGAAGGCTGTATTCCACAGCATGCTCACCCGTCTTCTGGCTCTGACGATCTTTCCTCCTGCTCATCCTGCTGTTTCCCAGCCCTTGTAAGGCGTGTGTCCATGTCCTGTTTAGGGCCGCACATTCAGCAGTCACCTCTTCTCAGCACTCTAAGCACGTGTGAAAACATTAAAACTTCCTTTTGGGAGATCCCATAAAGGATGGGTTGGAGGTAGGGAAAGGAAAAGAGATGTCAAGAAAGTAAGTCCTACCAGTCATCAATAACGGCCATTCTCCCCTTAATCTAGGTTCAGAAAATACAGGGCCTGTCTAAAAGTTAGGCCTCTGTAGGATGATGAAGGACCAAGAAAGAACAGATTCCTTAACTTGACAAAGTAACCTGCTTTGGCTCTAGGGATGTTCCGAGGGTTCTCTTGAGTGCCAAGCCAAAGCAGTCTGCTGAGGCTGGAGTTGACCCAATCCCTAATTTCCATACTTGAGCCTTGCTGCCAGCTGGAATTAAGTGGCCGTCTCCACGTTAAAGTGCTTGCAGAACAGAAATGTATCACATTGTCTTAAAAACCCAAACGTGTTTATAAAGTGTAAACGTTAGAGTTATTTTCTCTTCCTTAGAGGCTATGTTTTGTAGCTACGGTTTAGAAAGTGATATCTACAATCCTGGGAAACTTCAGAAGCAACCTGTTATGGGTTTAAGATTTTATTCTGTTCCTCCCTCCCCGCCTCTCCCAGGTTTTATATTTTAGTAGATATCTTCAGAATTCCAATCTTTGTAGCCATCACTATTTTAATTTTAATGTAGGCTTTGTCATTAATAAATTCTTCCATCACCTTTAAAAGAGCTAAAGAGTATTTAGGAGGCTAATGGGGAAAGAACTGGCCAATTGATTTAAAATAATTAGACAGGGTAGAGGGAATGTGAAGCTCACAATTAAGTCGCACAGAAATGCATTAAATAAGTAGATGCCTCTTTTGTTTCATAATCCAGTGTTATGTAATGGTTTTCATCATTTAAATTAAATAATAGCAGAAGTTATCGTGAGATACTTTTTAAAAGCCTCAGTGAAATGCCATACTGCATTGCTAATGCCTTGCGGTTGTTGAGAAGGCTATGGTTGCTTTCACCAAAATCATATTTTCAAATAAAATTTTCTAGAAATATCTATAAAATCCATTTCAGGCTACACTGTGAGTCTTTAAAATATTTAAATGATTGGCTTTAAGCAGATTAGGGCCTGTGTTATTGGTGAACTTACAGAAAAACAAGATGTGGATGAGAAAGAAACTGATTTTGTGGGAACAAAAGTGCCAAAGAAACAAAGATAGCCATCTAGTGGGGCTTAGACAAGGTCTGTCTAATCAGCTTCATTCTAGAATATTCTCAGTGTGCCTACTGAAAGCAACGCAGCAGAGCTGTTAAGCATAGACAGAGCTGGCTCTGAAGCCTCCATCTATGTCAGCCGGTTGGTGATCTTGGGCAACTGTAATTTGACTCCTATAAGAAGTAACAAAAAGACCAGCCTTAATCCGTAGTGATCTAATGGGGTGCATAGGATTAGTTCAATCTTTTTGTATCTGTTGAGGCCTGTTTTTGTGACCAATTATATGGTCTATTTTGGAGAAGGTATGATGAGATGCTGAGAAAAAGATATAATCTTTTGTTTTAGGATGAAATGTTCTATAGATATCTGCTAAATCCATTTGATTCAGAACTTCTCTTAGTTTCACTGTGTCCCTGTTTAGTTTCTGTTTCCATGATCTGTCCATTGCTGAGAGTGGGGTGTTGAAGTCTCCCACTATTATTGTGTGAGGTGCAATGTGTGCTTTAAGCTTGAGTAAAGTTTCTCTTATGAATGTGGGTGCCCTTGCATTTGGAGCATAGATATTCAGAATTGAGAGTTCATCTTGGTAGATAATTTTTTGATAAGTATGAAGTGTCCTTCCTTATCTTTTTTGTAACAATGACACATGTTTCACTATGTTCATAGCAGCCTTATTTATAATAGCCAGAAGCTAGAAAGAACCCAGATATTCTTCAACAGAAGAATGGATACAGAAAATGCGGTACACTTACACAATGGGGTATTACTTAGCTATTAAAAACAATGACTTCATGAAATTCTTAGGCAAATGGATGGAACTAGAAAATATCACCCTGAGTGAGGTAACCTAATCACAAAAGAACACACATGGTATGCACTCACTGATAAGTACATATTAGCCCAAAAGCTTGCAATACCCAAGATACAACTCACAGACCACATGAAGCTCATGAAGAAGGAAGACAAAGTGTGGGTGCTTCAGTCCTTCTTAGAAGGAGTAACAAAATAATCATGGGAGCAAATATGGAGACAAAGTATGGGACAGAAACTGAAGGAGGGGCCATCCTGAGACTGTTCCACCTGGTTATCCATCCCATGTGCAGTCACCAAAGGCAGACACTGATATGAATGCCAGGAAGTGCATGCTGACAAGAGCCTGATATAGCTGTGTCCTTAGAGGCTCTGTTAGAGCCTGACATATACAGAGGCGGATGCTTGCAGCTAAACACTGAACTGATCATGGGGTTCCCAGTGGAGGAGTTAGAGAGAAGACTGAAGGAGCTGAAGGGGTTTGCTGTCCCATGGGAAGAGCAAAAATACCAACCAACCAGAGTTCCCAGGGTCTAAACCACTAGCCTGGGAGTACAAAGGGAGGGACCCATGGCTCCATCTGTGTATGTAGTGGAGGATGGCCTTGTCAGGGTGGGAGAGGAGGTCCTTGGTCCCGTGAAGGCTGGATGCCCCAGTGTGGGGGAATTTGAGGGCAGGGAGATGGGAGTGGGTGGATGGGCTTATCCTCATAGAAGCAGGAGGAGGGGGGATGAGACAGGGGGCTTCTGGGGTGAGGACGGGGAAAGGGGATAACATCTGAAATGTAAATAAATAAAATAGTTAATAAAAAACAAAACAACAACAACAAAAAAGAAGTGACAAATGAGCTAACATAGTTGAAGTTTTTCAAGTGTCTGCGCATGCGCTAAGGGGTGCAGTTATTCTTCCGGGTTAGAAGAGTGGGGAAGCAGAAAGAACCCTAGGTTCAAAATTAGAATGATTCTAATCCTAAGGAATCTGATCGTAAAGTTAGCCTGGAACCTTAGGCTGATTACTAAGTTCTTGTGACCACGATCTCCTCATCAGCAGCAGGTCTCATCTGCATGGAGCCGGAAAGGAATACATCATAGAAATGGCCTTACATGAACCCTGACCCTGCGTGAGCATGCCCCACACCACTCCCCTCTATCTCATCCACACTGCTTCATCTTAAGAGTGAAAAAGATTAAGTATTTTTTTCCTTCTTCAAAACTTAAAGGTTTCTATGCAGCTTGGACTAGCAGCTCATTTTGATTCTGACATCTCCAAAGTGCTCAATTAACTACGGGAGAATCTGTCTCGGGTAACTGATTGATGAGGATATGTTCCGTGTTGTTGATTTTATTTATTTGGTGTGTGTGTCTGTGTGTGTACTGTGTTTACACAGTTATGAATCTCTATATATGTATGTGTGCTTGCACGTTTGTGTGCATGTGTGTGCGTGTGTGCGTGTGTGCGTGTGTGTGTGTGTGTATGTGAACTTCAGATATCATTCCCCAGGATACTATTCATCCTATTTTTTTGAGATAGGGTCTCTTGCTGGCCTGAAACGCTCTTATTCAAGGATGGCCCTTCCTCTGCCTCCCAGGCATTGGGATTACAAGAACACGCAGCCATGCCTTTAAAGTAGGTTCTGGGGATGGAACTCAGGTCCTGATGCTCCCATGGCTAGCAGGTTACCCACTGAGCTAGCCCTTGAGCCTGCTTGTTGAGTTTAATGATAAAGATAACACATCAGCTTGGATAGCCAAGCCTTTCGACAATAGAAATATCACAACTGTAAGGAGCAAGAGGACCCAGAAGAGCTCACTGCTTTCCGTACTGTGTACTCTGATTGGAAAGTCAGGATATCTTTATTTATATTTCTCCATAGAGAAGGTGATAATCCACTAATGCACTTTGTCCATGCATGGGCACTCGTGTGTGTGTGTGTGTGTGTGTGTGTGTGTGTGTGTGTGTAAGAGGGGAGGGGAGGAGGAGAATTTACTTTGATATTCAAGATTTTGTATATCACAATTTTGATTGTAATCAAGTTATGTGATAACTGTATTTTATGCAATTTTAGTAAGATGTACATTTGTTTCATGAACTAACTCTGTATCAATCCCCTCTTTTAATAGTGGACAACAGAAGGGCTGTCCAAGGATAATGTGTTCTCTTTGGGGACACAGAGTTTAATACCATGCATTGTGTTCACAGCCGTATTATGGAATGAAAACAAATGCACACACTGGCTGTGCTCTGTTCTGTGCTCAGGGTGTATACTCGGCAGTCTGGATATGTTATGGCCCACGTATTGTTATACTGCCATGATGATAACATTTTTATGTATATGAAAACTTTTCAAAATAGTATCCCATACTTTATTCGCATACATAACTATCCATGAGCAGGAATGTTCTCAAGTGAGTGTTGAAAAGTTTAAACTATTTGGTGAAACTGAAAGTTTTAAAGACTCTTTATATTTGTGTTCTCTGTGAAGAAGGTCCTGGGAAGTCACGAAGTTACCCACAGAGGTTCTGACTGAAGCCTTGGAAAGTGCTGTTCAGCAGCTTCCCCTGCATATTATTTAATTTAACACTCCTTTATAAGGTATGTGTTCTTTTCTTTGGGTCACAGAGAAAAAAGTTCTGAGTGGCATCAAAACCTAATGTGTAGAAAAATTATGCTTAGTCAGTGGTGATGGCTCACACTTTAATCCTAGCACTTGGGAGACAGAAGCAGGTACTTCTGTGAGTTCAAGGTCAGCCTGGTCTATAGAGCAAGTTCCAGGACACTACACATAGAAACCCTTCTAAAAAATGAAAGAAAAAGAAAGAAAGAAAAAGAAAAGGTTATGCTCATTGTCTTCTTAACTCTAATAAGTGTCACTTATTTTGAAATTAAAATTCATGAAGTGCTTATGAGTGCCTACATTATAGGCTAGGATCAGCATGAAGGAGAGCTGTTTTCGTCTCTCTGAGGTTGGGTTCCCTCACTTGATATTATATATTCTAAGTCCATCTAAGTAAACAGCTGTAAATGTGGGTACAGTATAACATCTAGAAGAGAGACTAAGAGAGGGTAACATTAGGTCACAAGGAAGGACACAGTGTGGGCAAAAAGACACGTGAGGCACGAAAGAGGCCATGAAGCTGAATGCTTCTCTTGTTTCAACTCTGTCTTGGTTTTCTTTTCAAGTGAAGCTTAGAATGGCCACTCTGACTGTTCAGAAGTTCACTGAGATGCATAGAGTTTCACAGAGATTGTGGCAGCAGGCACTGAACCTACATATGTCCAAGATAGATGGGGTCCCAGCACTGAGGGTGAAATAGACATGGGTTACTACCCTTAATCAAGAAGCTATTTGTAATTGATACCTACCGTCAAAGGAAAGTCGGTTCTCTCCAGTGGAGTCACACTGGTACACCAACCGTGCTCCAGGGCAAGCCCAGGAATAATTAGCCAAGATAAAATGAACTCAGTGGTATTTTTGTGGACTTTCCCCTGCTCTCTTTCAGCATTTTTGGTCTTACCGGTATTTTGCTTATTTGTCTTTTTTTAATTTTGTGTCTTTCCTGGTTTTGGTTTTTTAAAAGGCATGAGAGAGGGAGAGAGCAGGGGAAGGAGAGAGGTGGAGGAGAAAGGACATAAAGTTGAGTGGGGAGGGAGGTGGAGAGGATCTGGGAGGAGTTGGGGTAGGGTAAATATGATCAAAAGAAAATATATTGTATGGAAAAACAATTTTTAATTTCAAAAAGAAATGTAAAAAAAATACAGCCACAAAAATCTTCCACCCACAATTTTTCCTGTCTACAAGATGTGCAGGGATCAAGATGGAACAGAAATCGAGGAAAGGAGACTGGCCCAACTTGAGACCCATACCATGGAAGAGAGCCCCACCCCTGATGCTGTTAATGCTATACTTGCAGACAGAAGCCTAGATTAACTGTCATCAGAGAGGCTTCACCAAGCAACTGATGGAAACAGATGCAGAGATCCACAACCAAACATTAGGCAGAGCTTGGTGAATCTTATGGAAGAGGGGGAGGAAGGATCAAAGGAGACAGAGAGGTCAAGGACACCACAAGAAAACCTACAGAATCAACTAACCTGAGCCCATAAGGCCTCACAGAGGCTGAACCACCAACCCGGGAACATTCATGGCACTGACCTAGGCTCTCTGCACATATGTAACAGATGTGCAGTTTGGTCCCCATGTAGGACTCCTAACAGCAGGACCAGGGTCTGTCTCTGACTCTGTTGCCTGCCTTTGGATCCCTTTCCCCTAACTGGGCTGCCTTGTCTAGTCTCAATAGGAGAAGATGCATCTAGAAGTACTGCAACTTGATATGCCAAGGTGGGTTGATACCCATGGGAGGCCTCCCCTTCTCTGAGGAGAAAGGGGGGAGGTGAGAAGGTAAGGTGAGAAGGAGGAACTGGGAGGAGGGGAGGGAGGAGAAGCTGCGACTGGGATGTAAAGTAAATAAATAAATTAATTAATTAATAAAAATGTATAGCATTGGAACTAGCCAAGTGTCTGAGTGGCCGTATTAATCTAGCTGCATAATGTTTTTAGTTGTGAATTCATTACAATAAAGTGATTTTTATTAAAACAAGAACCATGACTGAAAAATGTTTTCTTGAAAGTATAAGAACACTTAATATAATCTATATATGAATATGTGTATAATTTTACAGGTAACAGCATATCTATTTTTCACTATATGTTTTATTTTCTAACTATAAATATAAATTTACAGCATATGTATATATACATAATCATATATATATATATGTAATAGTTTTCTATGTATTTTAAAGATTTAAGCTACCTCTTTTAAGGCTCTACTTTTTTTTTGCTTAGAATATAAATTATCATTAATAAAAATTAAAAAAGGAGAATAGTAGAGGAGTACTTCATAGGTGTTGAAAATTTGTATTCTTGTTTTGAGAGTGCCATACAATGTCTCCCAACTCTTCCCAGATTCATTCCCTATCTTACCCACACACTCAACTTTGCGTTGCCCCTCCCCTTTTTAAACAATTAAGTCTACTTTGTGTTTCTCATAGGCTCTTGGATGTGTGGCCATCCTCTGGAGCATAGTCAGCCCACCAAGGGCCACACCCTTAAAGAGAAGTGACTGTCTCTCCCACCAGCCATCAGTTGCCAATGGCTCCCCAGCTAGCGCAGGGATTCATGGCCACCTCCCCTTTCTACGGTGGAATTTCATCTGGCTTGAGCTTGGGCAGGTTTTGTACATGCTGTCACAATGGCTTTGCGTTCATATGTGCAACAGTCGGCAGAGAGCCCATAAAGGATCATTATCTTATCCCCAGTTTCACAGCTGATAGGCAACAAATCGGTTTCACAACAAGCTCTGAGGTCAAGAGTTTCCCCGGCCTGTCCCGCCATGCCCCTTTCCTTCCCGCTTAGCTTGAGCTAATGCTACAACACAGGTTTCCATTCTTCTCATCACACACGTGACTTATTCTTTCCTCCCGCCTGCAGGCAACAGACCCCCTTCCTTCACTAGAAGAGTCTGCCTTTATCTGCCAAGAAAGAGTGGTGTTTTCAGTGGGGATGGACTAGTCCCAGGGAGAAATTACCCTGAAAAGCCCGAGTGCAAAGGATGTCGGTCTCTCTCCGAGAATGCCCAACGTACTTTGTAGCCAGCTACTGAGAGGGACATTGAGTTTATAATGTCTTATTTTGATATCAGTCATAGAATTACTAAGATTTAATAGAAAACAATTCTTGTTTTGAAATCATTGCAAAAGACGGACCCTACTCAGATAAGAGGGCAGTTCAACCGTGTTTAAATAAATTCTCTTTAATCAGAAAAATGCATGATGGAATGTAACTACTCTGGACCAGTAGGTCTCATAAGGAAGAATCCCTTGACTAAAAAGCATGAAGATGCAGTCACGTGACTCCTCCCTGAAGACAGTGCTCGAAGTATGGAGTTGCCTGCTTCAACAACTATCCAATGACTTGCTTGATCCACGTTTTCCAGGTAAAGCATGGTCACGCTCTTAGGAATGTCAAGCATCATTTAAACTGCTGTTTTGTCCAGATAGTTTGTAACGGTCATTTCAAAAAGTGTTACATTTTTGGAAAGTGCTCCCAGACTGATGAACGTGAAGTATAACGATG
>NW_021604791.1:6857831-6879513 GCF_004785775.1 Grammomys surdaster
GGGGTGGGGGTGCGGGGGTGGGGGTGCGGGGGTGGGGGTGGACACACAGGACTAGCAAAGCTTTGTGTGTTAACTTTATGTTGAAAATCATGAAATCATGTCTTCCTCATCTCAGAGAAGAGCTTGATTTCCCTAGTACACATCAGAATCACTGAATACCTTCCAAAATGTTTAAATGTAGGATATATGTGTGTGTTTGTATGTATGTATGTGTATATATATATGTATATGTATATATGTATACATGTATATATATGTGTGTGTGTAAAATATACATATGCATATATATGTACATATATATATATACACACATGTATATTTAAACTTAGAACAAATTTAGTTAATTACATAATTTTTGAAGGGAGTCACTAAGATATGTTGGACAAATTAGATCCATAACATATTCTAGCTTTTTTATTTTTAATTTTTTTCTTTTAAAACGCCACCAGTGCCACCTAATGAGCAGTTACTTTGACAAAGCAGGACTCATATCAGGTACAAATTCCTATACTTTATGTCAGAATGGGCATCCTTTCTAGCATAGTGAATAAAAATACCTCTTGACTCAGTGATTTGGTGGTGAGGACCCAATGTGGCCTATTAAGTAATTTTAATGTACTGTTTTACATAATTTATTATTATCAGCTGATTAAGTCCCTTCTATTTGTTGATATGCCAAATCCTCATATTTCATATGTGTAGTAAAATATGCTTAGGTATTAGCCAAGTATTACTTTTCTTATTGTTGAATACATGCTTTTACATGTGTTAGTAATTATAAACTTTTAAAGAACTTTTAGAACTTTCTTCAGAGATGCTTGGCTTCCTCTTGATACCTTCAGAAAGCTTTTCTGAACCAGTTACCAGGTAGATAGAGATAACGGTTGTCTGAAAATGTAAGTTTGCCTAAAAGGGGATCACCTCAGTGGTCACTTAGCGTTTCTGAGCTCTTTTTTCCAAGCCCTCAATACTGAGAGGCATGGGCCAGGAAAAGAGCGAGCTACATATCAAACTCAGTAATGACACCAATAATTCCAAATAAATTCATAAAAGGTCTAGAAAATCATAATTAATGAAAAAACCAGTACATGGACAATTTTGACATATTTTAAAAACAGGAAGGAAATTTCTTTTTTTTTTTTTACTAAATTCTGTATATGTCAGATTATCTACATTAGGGACTGCCCCCTCATCTGTAAAGTTCTGTCTTCATGGACTAATTTCTATTATTAAAATATTGATATTGTTTTTCTGCAGGAGAATCTTTTAAAAGAGAATTTCTTTCTTCAAAATAAACTACCATGAAGTCTCAATAGGTCCTCGGAAGAAAAGTCCAAGGTTCTGTTTATGTTCCAGGACAGAAAGTCATTGGGAATGGCTGTATAATTTGGTTCTGCAATGCATTTAATCGTATTCTGAATGCTATTGAATTTTTAAAAGTAAGTTTTTAGACAATAAAATTGTATGCCCTGAAGCAAATCAGATAAAAGATTGGAGGAAGAAAAAAACCCGGACCAAACGAAGAGAAGTACCGACCCAGTTTTGCTTCTGAGCTATTCATGTTGTCTAACACGTTTTTTGGGTTCACTTTAGTACTTTAAAAGTCTGTAGACTATAGACTCCTGTACTTGGCTGATTGAACTCTCAAGAAGATCCGTGAGTGTTTGAGTTGGGTAGGGAAGCAGGCAGAATTCCCCTCTAACCCTTATGCTCCTTTGAGCTCTTTGCATTTTGAAATATCAGAAAGTGCTGCTCACCTGACACACAGAGGTAATACCTGTCCTGGACGGAGACCTCGATCTCAATGAACTCGCAGAGATTCTGTGCCAGCGGATTAAACAGTTTTTTCTGCAAGTCTTCCTTCACCAGCGATGACATCTCCGGTTCCACCTGACTTGTGTTTTTGTTCAAGCTCACGCTTCCCTTGCTGCTGCAGCTTAGATGTCTCCTTTGGGTGTGCAAGCCTCCCACTCTCTTTACCTTCTTACTCCTACCAAAAGACCAGGCTCCTGCCTGCTCATTGGCAGCCCCACCTCAGCAGCCCAAACCCGGTATTAACCCCCTCGTCATCTTCATTCAGCAGCCGGTCTGCCTGCAGCAGGCTGCTCTCTGGGAGCTCTCTGGGTCGCTGCTGCGGAATCATATTGATGAACACTGACAGATGGCCACAGATCTACTTGGGGAGTCCGCGGGTCAGCGACCTTTCCCCTTCCCCAGGAGCACTATGCAGAGAAAGACCACTACTTACTACTTCAGCGTGAGGCCATTATATAAATCAGCTGTCTGGCGCTATTGATTGGGATCATCTTCCATTAAGAACTTCGCTTTCACTGCCCAGAAAAAACAAAAAAAAAAAAAAAAAGAAGACGACATCTGTGCTTGCACCCAATGCTTCCAACAAGTCTCCTCTCCGCTTTCCTCTGCCCTCCCGCAATGCATTGTAGCCTTTGGATCCAAGAGTTTGCACCAATCCCTGGGTCTCAATTATTTTTAAAATGGACATTTAAATGGACTCACTTTAATTCTATCTGTGCCTCCACTCAAACGAAAATATATTTAGGCACCTGCTAGAGTGAAACATTCATTACATTTGTTTCTGGTGGGGATGTATTTCCCGTTCTCCAGGAGCTTATGATCTCATAGAGGAGACTTACACTAAGTATTTGAACCATGAAAGGGAGAACACGGCACAAAAGAGGAGAGAAGGAGAGTGTCTGCATGAAGCCTTATCATCACTGTCCTGTTGCTGTGAGGAGATACCATGATCAAGACGGCTTACAGAAGAAGGCATTTGATTGGGGGTTTACCTATAGTTTCAGGGGATGAGTCCATGACCGTTATGACAGGGAATGTGACAACAGGCAGGCAGGCATGGCATTGGAGCAGTGGCTGAGAGCTCACATCTGTATCCACAGGCTGGAGAGAGAGAGAGAGAGAGAGAGAGAGAGAGAGAGAGAGAGAGAGAGAGAGAGAGAGAAGCAGAGACAGTGAGACAGAAACAGAGAGGAACAGAGAGAGACAGAGCGAGAAAGAGACACAGAGAGAAGACAGAGAGTGTGTTAGTACAGTGTGTACTTTTGAAACCTCAAAGCCTACCCCCAGTGATGCACCTTCTCCAATAAGGCCACACCCCCTAATGCTTCCTAAATAGTTCCATCAGTTAAGGAACAAGCATTCAAGTATATGAGCCCATGGGGGCCATTCTCATTCACACCATCTCAGCAAGGATCTGAGGAAGTATCTTGTGAGAGGTCTGGAGGAAGGCTGGCAGAAGAGCACAGAGCTGGAGGAGGAGCCAAAACCTCACATCAGTAAAACCCAGAGGTGTGTCTCCTCTCCAAACTTCACAGGTGGGGAGGCCTGGGTTAAAAGCACTGACTGCTCTCCACATGACACAGGTTCATCCTGGTATCTCCCCAGGGGTTTCATTCCCAGCATCTACATGTTGGCTTGTGACATTTATAACTTGTTCCAAGAAAACCCTAAGCCCTCTGGTTTCTACAGGCACAAGTAACACATGCAGGACACAGACATACATGCAAGCAAACATCAATTTACATAAAATAAATATAATCTGCCTCTGCCTCTGCCTCCTTCTCTGCCTCCTCTGCCTCCTCTGCCTCCCCCTCCTCTGCCTCCTCCTCCTCCTCTGCTTCCTCTTTCTCCTCTGCCTCCTACTCTGCCTCTTTCTCCTCTGCCTCCCCCTCCTCTGCCTCCTCCTCCTCACAATATTATTCTTGGTTTTTGTTTGTTTGTTTCTTGAGACAGGGTTTCCTTCTCCTGGCTGTCCTGAACTTGCTGAACTTGCTTTGTAGACCAGGTTGGATTTGAACTCACAAAGATCCTCTGCCTCTGCCTTTGCCTTCTAAAGGTGTGTACCACCACACAAGGATAGATATACATACATACATATACATATACATATACATATACATATACATATACATATACATATACATATACATATACATATACATATACATATACATATATATATCCTAGCCTGGACAAACAACTTCAGGAAGTAGAAACTGCAGACTGCCATGTAGCCCCCTGAAGCTGCACTTAGCTTCTCCTTTCCCCAATCCCCCAATATAATCTTCAAGGCAGGCAGGCCTTTTCTGCTGTGTATGTCCCTTATTGTTTGAAATGAACAGTCCCATCTACTGAGGTCAGACCGGTCTCTTTCTGCCTTCTGTCTCTAATGCTGCCTCAGAAATCTAACAGGTGGGACCCTTAAGAGTAACTTTAAGGGCTTCTCCCTTATGAATGGATCAGGTTCTTAGAAAAGAAGCTTTCCGTGTCTTTTCCCTGACCTTTAGCCTACCGAAGACAGTGTTCTTCCCTCCAAGACACATCCCCCACCCACCCCTGCTCCCCCTTTGGAGCATTCCTCCTTCATCAGACACCTGAACCCCAGGGCACCTTGACCTTGGACGTCCAAGCTTCCAGAACTGTGAGAAATAAATTCTGTCCCCTAAAAATTACACAATATTTGGTATTTTGTTAAAGCAGCACAGCTAACTCAGGGTGTAGGAGAGGCTAGGAAATAATCATATTCTCCAAAGTCACAGAGTATGTGAATGTCGAAGGTAAGGCTGGAAAGATAGAACAGAGCCAAAGGATGTGCCTCAAATGTTGGGTCAACCCTTCGGGCTTTATTTCCTATAAGCAGAGATCTGATGGAGAGTTTTAGATTGTTCAGTTATTCAAGTGACATATATTTATCAAGACACTGACTATGTACCAACCTCTGGTCTAAGAATTAGAGAAAAGGCAGGGGAAGCTGGGCTAGATTCTGCAAGGTGTATAGCTCAGTGGGGTGGTTGGAAGGTGAACTGGTAGCATATTCAGACCAACTCAGGTGGCAGGAAGTATGATTCATGACTCGACAATCTCTTAGGATAATAGGTCATCAGGTAGATGGTCCACACATGAGCTCCAGCATGGCTCTGGCATGCTCTCCAGTCTTCAGATCCATTCATAGAAGCTGGCCCTTCTTTTGACCTCTAGGCTGCTGTGACAGAGAGGAAGACATATCTCTTTTTGGTTCTTCTTTTCTTTAACGAGGTAAATGTTTCTCAGCAGATGCTCTTTACATCTTGGTGCCTGGAGCCGAGTCACATGATGGACTTTTAATAATTCCTTTGCAGACAGTCTTACCAATCACATATCAATATCATTTTTTTCTTTTGCTATGAAGATATGATCTTTAGTTGAGAGAGTCAAACACATTTATGGAATAAATATGTCTTCCCATCTTTTCTTTTACTTTTTTATTTTTTATTATATTTTATTAATTTGTGGGGTTTTTTTGAGGGATACATTTAAGGGTCATTTCTTTATGTCTTCCATGTGGGTCCCAGGGGTGGAATTCAGGAAGTCAGATCATCAGGCTTGGCAGCAAACTCTTTACCAGCTAAGCCATCTTGCCTGCTCTCCTTTTCTTTCTAAATTAATATGTAGACATGTAACCTATGCTGGCCTAGAATTTACAGTAATCCCTTTGACCCGGTCTCCTTAATGCTGGGATTACAGGTGTATGCTGCTACACTCTGCTCACATATCATTCCAAAATGAAATGGTGTCTTAGAGTTTTACTGCTGGGAACGGACACCATGACCAAGGCAAGTCTTATAAAGGACAACATTTGATTGCGGCTGGATTACAGTTTCAGAGGTTCAGTCCATTATCATCAAGGCAGGAATGTGATAATATCCAGACAGGCATGGTGTAGGCAGAGCTGAGGATTCTGCATCTTCATCTGAAGGCTGTTAGTGGAAGACTGACTTCCAGGTAGCTAGGACTAGGGTATATAGCCCATGACCACTGTGACACACATACTCCAAAAAGGTCACACCTCCTAATAGTGCCTTTCCCTGGTCCAAGCATATACAAACCATCACAAATGGTTACTATCAACTGTGTCTAGAAGTAAATTCTCATTGTGTTGAATATGCTTATGTATTGGCATGATAGTATCAGTTGTTCTGTAGATACAGGGGAAAGATGTTTTTAAACATTTTAACATCCTGAATAATACTGAAAGGAAACTATCGAGAACATCATCTGAGTAAAATAATTTAAAATTCTAAACTTTAAAAGCACTTGAAAGTGACAACTCATGGAAACTAGGAATAGAGAAAAATATTAAGACCTTCATTTTATTGTTTATTAATTCAGAAAAATAATATACTAGGCATTTGAAATTTAGAATTAAAAAAGACCACAGAAAACTAAAGAGATACGTAAACATGTTTACTAATGTTAGCAATATTTAATAGAGGTTCTTAGCATTATTCCCACACAGATGAATACCAATTCTAGTCTGAAGATTTATTTTCTGAAATGCTGTGGTATTGTTAATGAGGGTAAGAAAAAAACACAGAAAAGTGGCATTTGAAAGTCTCCTAAGTTGTTGCCCTAGTGAGGACCAGCCAGCCCATCTCTCTGGGTAAAGAAGCAAAGCATGTGGCTTTGGAGACACAGCCCAGCTGGTGCAGACAGAGTCAAGTTACTCAAAACAGAAGCTTTCCTTGCAAGTAGCCTCTGGAGATTAACTCTAGTGTCAACCGTGGAACCGAATGCTCAGTTCTGAAAGACAGCTAGAGGAGGCAACAATGAGCTCAGAGTCTGAAGACAGTCCAGGTTACCTCATCCTAACTGCTGCCTGTTGGGGTCCAGGAGTCACTCCACAAACCACACGATCTCAGTCAGACAGGGATGGTTAATGAACACACACCTAAAAGCTGAACGACCAGGGGAGCAGCTGAAAGCTGCACGTTGGATGTTTCTCGGGGCCAGCTTATCAAGGCTAAAACTGCAATAAATGAGCTCATATGCAGATGCTGGAAGTGCTGCCCAGTGGTCAGCCTCCCCCCCCCGACTCAGGCCATTTTAGACACGACAATTCATATCGATCATTAGTTTGATGGGTCCTGATGTGACGCTTACAGTTGTGGAATTTTTTAAGATTAGCAAAAATCATAGCACACAGAACATAACAGAGTATGTGGCTAGCATGATCCTGCTCTGAGTCCAGTTATTTTTCTGCATCAATGACTGGCAGGAATATTATAGCAGCCATATTGAAATAGCTGGTGGGCATAGATCAAAATGGCTACAGCCATGCTCTCGGGGGGTGGGGTGGAGGGACAGGCCTCAACACTGCCATTTTCAGAGACTACAAAACGGGGCTTCTTTTCTCTTTCATTTGTAGAGTCTTGGTTTAATTGCTTCCCGATCTGGTCTTTAAGTTTTGATATTCTTTTTTGCAGGCATAAAATTATCTATTTGCTTAAGAAGTCTGAGAATAAATGTCCTTTCCGGATTAGCAACCAAAGAGAGCCTCAGTGAATGATTACCTAGATTAAGTGGCTCTGTGGCCATGCCTGTGTGGGTCTGTCTTGTTAATGTACACTGACGTTAGCAGAGTCAGCCTAAGAGTGGACGCCACCATTCCTAGGGCTTGAATCCTGGCCTGCATAGAGAAGAAGAGGGTGAATTGGGCACAGGAGCGTGTGCATTCAGCTGCTCTCTGCTATTGACTGGATGTGACTAGCTTCTTCAAGTTTCCGTCTTGACATTCCCACGACGCTAGACTGTGACTTGGAATTGTAAGCTGAGTAAACCCTTCCTCCCTCTAAGCTGCTTCTGCAGGGATGTTTCATCGCAGCATCAGGAAACAAAGGCAAGGCAGAAGGCAAAGAGAAGCTCAACCAGGGCTAGCCTTTGGCATCTTTTGCATCTCTCCTTGGGTGACAGCAGTGAACAGCAACAGCAGTAGACAGTAGACAGGCAAGAGCGGCAGCAGGCAGGGTCCCCTGGTGTGACCACCATCTTGCTGGCCTGTAAGTGTTAACTGTGATCTCATGCTTGAAGCCCTGCTGGGAAAGGAAGACTCCTGAAGAGAGATGCAGCACACCTCTCTTCAAGTATCGCTTTCCCTTGCGGTGTTAGTGTGTTTCAAAAGCTTACAGAAAGTCAAACACCTAGATGATTTCCTGGGCGAAGATACAAGAGGCTCCCACTCTGAATCAGGCAAATAAATAGACCCAGGAGGACAGAGAGCTGCCAGGCCTGGCTCAGCTCGGGCTCTTACGCGTACCACTCCACAAAACTCCCAAGACTCTTTTCTCTTTCAAAAATGGAAAATCTTTAAGGCTTAAGGTCTGTCCCAGTTTCCTTGGATTAGAGTAGATTGGATGAATGAATGAATGAATGAATGAATGGATGGATGAATGAATATAATAATAATAATAATAATATGTGTCCCTGTAACAGAGAACAAAGACGTGAAGGCAGCTCGGGGTCTGGATCCTATAACCCCAGGACAGGACTAGTTTGTGTGTCTTGGAGCTGACTTCACTTGCATCTGACCTCTGTCTCATAGAGCTTTATTTCAATTGCAAGATGGCTCCAGGTACCAGGGAGGGTAGGGAGGGATAAGAATTCCCTCTCTTCTTGATTTGGCCAAATTCCAAATGAGTGCATTTTCCTCTACTTAGTTTTGTGATGTTATCACTCTTATTTCATAATTAGTCTTAATTTCTTTAGAACACAGGGAAATGGAAGAAGCTGGTGTACAGAGCCGAGCGCCCGGAAGCATCAGCCCTAGGCGACAAGTAACTCAGCTAGTGTAGAGGCCTAGAGTGTTGGGACCCGGGGCCCTACAAGCATTCAAGCTCCTGTGTAGACCCAGGAGGCTGGGATTCCTCAGCCCTCGACAGCAGCTGGTGCTGTAGCAGATGGGTCTAGGTGTGGGCATCCTGTTGTCACCAACGCCAGCTGCTCTCTGTCCTCTCTGTGGCTGTGGCCCTTTCTTCACACTAGTAGCTCAAACCACAAGTAGCTCAAGCCACACTATTAAAGGTAGAGGTGGGGATAGACCACTTGAGAATTTTTTTAAGATTTATTTTTTTTAGGTTTCTCTCTCTCTCTCTCTCTCTCTGTGTGTGTGTGTGTGTGTGTGTGTGTGTGTGTGTGTGTGTTCATAAGTGAAGATGACCACAGAGGCCAGAAAAAGGTGCAGAATTTCCTAGACCTGGCGTTACATGTAGTTTGTGAGCTGATATATAGATGCTGGGAATAGAACTCAGGTCCTCTGGAAGAGCAGCCAGCATCCGTAACCACCAAGCTGTCTCTCCAGCCCTGAGAAAGATAGAGGCCTTTCTCGGAGGGTTGTAACACTGGGGGGGACACAGCACAGAGAAGGTATTTTCCAGCCAGTTCAAGTGAGGCAGTCTCTTGTACACAGTCTCTTGCTTTATTCAGATAGAGGTTGGAATCTCCACTAATTATGACATGTTCTCTTTTGCAGCAGTCACAACTGACCCCCTAGGCCACCAGGGGAGGGTTCCTTTGTCTGACTCCACCTGGACTGAAATGGTTGCAAGTTAAGTGTGCAAACTGTTTGACAGTCATGGCCGGACTAGCACCTTCAGGACCCAAGCGAGCAGTTGTAACTATTTGTAGCTTCCCACTGCACCAGTTCTCAACATAACCTTTTCAGTGGTCCTTTCTTGTTTAGACTTCCCACTTTTGCCTGAGTCCATGGACACGCCAGTGGTTCAGGGCTGGCAAGATTCATGAGCCTTGAGTGAATGGGTGCAGTGCTGTTGATCTGAAAGAAAGGTTTTCATTTCCCCCTTCTTTAACTAATGAACCCAATCAGAACCAACTGTTCCAGTATTTCTCTAATAGTCCTCCCGTTCCTGTGGGGGAAACTCCCCTTGTCTGTTAAGAAGCCATTCCACTTTTGAGACTTGGCTTGCACTGGGCTTGACCATAGCAACGAACATGAGCCAGGCCTGGACACTGAGCCCTAGAAATAATCTGGCTTTGCTCACCAGAAGAATGATAAACCACCTCTATATTTATAGATTTATTCACTTATAGATACATATAGAATATAGTCACATATATTCAATATATATACTTTAAAATAGTACATATTTTTAAAGAGGCCATGAACTTGAGAGGAAGCTTGGGAGGATTTGGATTGTGTGCCCCTGCAAGGTGAGAGCATCAAGAGATAACTGCCCCTCTGGCTCTGCCCCTCTGTTGTTACCATGGTAACGAGACTCTTGTGGCTATCCAGCAGGAGCTCCATCTCCAGTCTCTGCTCTAGGGTCAGGAGGATGAAATCAGCTGACGTCTGTAAGGCTCTTAGTGTCTGCCAAATGGCTCCATCTGACGATAGCTGTCGTTGTGGGTTCATTAGTGTTGGGTGGACGTCATATCATGTGACTGTCACTCCATCAGTAATCTTATCCCATAGACTTGGATTGGCCAGAATCTCTGGCAAGGGTAGCTGCTTCTATGGACCCCGTGAAGCCCATCCGGACTATGCCCTCCCAGGATAGCGAGCTGTCATTCTTTATAGGAAGACCACTCTTCGTGTCTTGTGGCAGATTTCCTGACCAATAGCAGTGTCTGCTTCCTATTTGCCTGCGCCCTCTTCTCTATGTAGTTTTGAAGACTCTCCAGCTCATCATCATTATTCAACCTTGGCCTTTTTTTTTCCTTTCATACCTTAGGATCTTTATAGCATCATCATCATCATCATCATCCTCAATTTAGATTGTCAAGTAATAGGTTTTTACCTGTGCCTTCCGTTCCTCTTTCATTTTGGTTGATTTTCTACCTCCCATGCCCACTCTGCTTCTCACCTCCCTGCCTCGCTTCCTGGTTGTTCTCTTTCACACCAAGTGTTACCTTCTGCTTAGCCCTCCTGCCTTCCCAGCCCGCTCTTCTTTATCCCCCAGTCTCATGGGCCTTTTGTGGTTTCCTGACCAAGACTCCTGGTTCCCCCCACTTGGACACATAGTTACAAGCTAGAGGCTCGGCTCAGCTTGCGAGAGAGAGAACAGGCCGTTTTTTTGTCTTCTGTGGTTCTAGTACCTGGAGCCTGGAGCTAGGAGATGGGTTTTTTTACCCACTCTCTCCACCTGTGATGAGTGTTTTCTTCTGTCTTTAGGGATTTCAGTGTCACAAAAATAAAGCAGGAGGGACTAACTTTCAGGTAAAGAACCTTTCACCTGCTTCTAGTTAAAAATAGGAGATATTAAATTCCCCCTGTTCAGACAAACAGTTGGGCTTCTGTGCCCCATCTTATCCTAACTGATGTACAGCCAGTCACTGTCCTCTCTGTTTTTTTTTTAATATTCTAGAAAACAAAATAAAGACAGCCTTTCCCTTCTTTCTTCCTTCTGCATCGGGAGTTTAAAGCAAAAAGTAAGCAGGAACTGTCTGAAGCCACTGTCCCTGACAACTGAGAGGCTATTTTCAGTATAAAATAAAGATAAGATGACCTCACGCACAGGGAGAAAAGTAGACATGAGACAGATGAAGACGGAGAGGCTCCTGTGAGCATCACCGGGAGCTCTTGGATACCGCCATGCCTGAAGCCATCCCTCCATCCTAGGAACTGTGCTGTCTTTCACCTTCTTAAGTGTGAATCCATTGTTTCCCTTGAAAAATTTAAGAATACTAATTATAAAATAAAATAGATTTGCTTCAAAAGGAATGAGCACTCACTTTTCAGTTTTTAAATTTATTTATTTTTAAAGTTTCATATACTGCATTTACATCATGCCCCCCCATTACCTTCTACTCCCCCCAAACTCACTCTCTCTCTTTTTTTTTTAGCAACAAGAACCTGTTTTTATTTTTTCAGATACAGAAGTTTGCATGTTTTGTAAATATTGCTTGAGAGCAACACTCATATGTACAGGGCCTTCTGTCTAATAGCGCGTAAACACAGATACATATCCACAGTGCGATGTTGGCTCAGCCAGGATCCACCTTGCATATATATTAAAGAATGACTGATCAAACCAGAACTGTTTTGTCAAGGTGACTTTCTATGGTGGATAGTTTTTTTTTTTTTAACAGACATAACGTAGGTAGTGCACATCTTTCTAAATGATAACATTGTTTGCAAATAACAGATTCCAGTGCTCCAACTAAGGGGTGAATTCACTTTGACCCAGGAACTGGGAGTGGAGCCCCTCAACATGGCTTTAAGTTAGGGAAGAACTGAGGTTATTAGAATATGGGGAGTCTACTTTGCTTCCCTAAAAACAAAAGTCACAATGAAACCAGATTATGTCCTTCACAAAACCTAAATGATAAACCCAGTAATGACCACATGGCCAAATTAGGATCATTCAGTTTCTGCTTCCATCTTTGAACAAGACACAAAATTGCAATTTAACAAACTTGCAATTTTGTGTGTCACTTCCCTCCTCCCTGGAGGCTAGTATAGCAGTTGCCGCTACACTGTAACACTTTAAATTCCCCGACTGTATTATTTTGTGAGATGAAGGTAATTATGCTGCTTACTGTCCAGGTACAACCTCTTCTTCCCTTCAGAGAGAGATTTGTGTTGTTTCGCAGGTTCCAGTTCCACATGTCATTGCTATGTTGTTTGGTTGGTTTTATCTTACTAGGCAAAATGTAAAAGGTTCTGTGCTGTGAGGACTTCATTCTCAACAGTTTGGGCATCTAAGGATAAACTTTGTTTGATTTATTCATCAACACCCACAGCTTCATTATCAGTTTTGGAATCTGTAATGTTCTAGGCTGCAGATATTTACTATGTAAACATCAAGGAACTGATGTCAGTAGCTACCAACAGCAGCACCTCTGGCTGCCTTGGGCATGGTTAAGTTTCAGGCTTAACAGGCCATTGTGGCCATAGATTCAGGCTTGTGTACAAAGAAATTTCAGAGAATGAATGCCCTGTCTAAAGATCTGTTCACCATCTGATATAAAATGAGCTTGGGGCAAGCATGAGTTGACTTATGGAATGTGTGATACGTAATTAGCCAACACAGTTCCTTACAAGGGGCTGCTTCCCACAGCTCAGATTGATGTTTTCTTGTGGGAAGAAGTCCTCCAGGAGTATAGATGCCATCAGGGTTCTGGATAATTTATCACATAGTTACATTTTTGAGACTTGTATGGTGGTTGAAAGGGGAAGGAACGAGATAATTATCTATTGCTACAACTGTGTGAGGTAGATGATTGTTATATTAGATACTAATTTGGGGTCATTGAAGTGACTCAGTTGGTAGAGGTGCTTGCCGTCAAGCCTGCTGACCTGAGTTCGATCCCCAGGACTCAATAGAGAGAACTGACACCTTCAAGTTGTTCTATGACACACATACACACAAACAAATGTAATAAAGGGTTTTAAATTCAAGTCTTTCTTTTATGCAACTACTCTTGAGTAGTTGGGGAAGCTGTAACCTTGAAGGCAGTCAATTTTGTGTCTTGTTCAAACTTGCTCTCAAATTCATGGCTTCTTTAAAATTATATATACTATGTAAATTTACATATGAAGAAATGAATAATTTATACATATAGCCTATTGTATTTATTTAGTGTTGCTCATATGTATATATTTTAGGGCTGGTATTGAGAGCCAGTCAGAGGCTCATTACTGGAGAAGATTAATTTTCTCTCTCTCGGATTTCCCCCATCTGTTTGGGGATGTCAACTGGTGTTTTCATTGTTTACACTGAGAGAGACAGAGACAGAGACAGAGACAGATAGATAGATAGATAGATAGATAGATTGAGATAGGGAGATAGATCAGTAGATAGATAGATAGATAGATAGATAGATAGATAGATAGATAGATAGGCAGGCAGAGAAACACTGCCCATTGCCCCTGTTGAGTGGCTCCCTTAAAAGGGATCCTGAGTACGACTCCACAGACAGCTTCTCTTTGCTGATTTGCTCACTGTGGCTGTGCCTCAGTATACCTAATAAACTTCTGCTTTCTCTCTTAGATGAGTTTATTCACAGCAGACATCTCAGCCCTTTGGTTCTTACAATCTTTCTAATACCTGTTAGGTCTCAAACCCAGGACAAAATGGCTAACTGAGGTGCCTATTGTATCAATGCCGATGCTGGTCTCCATGTTCTCCCAGCATCCCTCAGTCCCTACTGGCTACAGGCTCCTCCTGGCTGGCATATCCTGCCCCCTACTTCCCCTTCCCTTAGCCTTTCTGATTCCTATATAACTCAGCCGTTTTGGTTACACAGATCATTTTGCCCTCTTGGCCAGTGCTCCGGGGTCCCCTCTCCCCCCACCACCCTGCGTCCACTCTGGACTCTCCCAGATGTCTCTGCATCTGTTGTTTTCTCCCTTTACCCACAACCCCTTGGGGGAGCAGGCATGTTCTTTTATTTCCTTTTTATTCATTTCGGCACCTTTAATTTCTTTTGAAAGATTACAAATTTTTCCTATCATCTAGAAAAAGTAATCTCTGTTGGCTGTCTGCTGTCATTATTACCTGCCTTCATTCAAGGGAGTTCAGGCCATGCACTGAAGTGTCCACATATGTTTGTCTGAGGGAATAGACAAGACCTCCCTGAGAAAGTGACCATCTGCAGGTTACTGCAGGCAGCCGAGACCTGTCCTGTCTCCTAGGTGCATGCTCAGGGAGGGGCTACAATCATCTGAGCCTCCTGCAGACGCTGGGATTCCCACTGCTTACTAGGTGCACATCACTGTGATGGATATTAGAGATTTAAAGCTGAATACTGGCCCGGCTTTAAAGAAAAATTATTGACCATTTACTTAATTGTCTATAATCTAATGCTTTGCCATCTGGAGCTTCAATGCCCCTGCATGGCTAACTCCTTCAAAGAACCATCTTCTTCATGGCAGCTGTCCTCTGACCCAGGGGCTTTCCTGAACATGAAGTCTTCTGTCAGCATATTATATTTAAAAAGACAGCCCCGTGGAAATGTCAAGTGTTTTTCCTACTCACAACGGTTTAGCTTGAAATTAGACCACATGCACTCACCTTACGTCCAGCCTCACTAGTAACCTGTATTCACAATCATAACCACGCACAAGAGTTTCCAAACCTTTCTCACTCATACATACTCCCCTCTCTGATTTCGACCAGCTCCACTCTCCTTCAGGCAGCTGTGAGCTTCCCAGGCTCCTTGGCTGCTTGACAAGTTGCTTTGCCTCAGAGCCTGGAATCGCAGATCCAGGGCATTGCTGACTCCCAGCAGGACTGTGATCTCATCAGAAAGCTAGGTGTGGTTAGCTGCTAAGTGTGGATGGCACATGAGGGAGGCAGTGGCTCTAGGAGCCATTTCTGCCTCGGGACAAAACAGTCAACCTCCCAAGGCCTGGCTCCAGCTAAACAAGATAAGCCCCGACCACCATCACCCCAGAACACTGTGCTGCAGAGATGCTCTCCCATTGCCCTGAGAAGCTCCTGGGAGCCACTCTTCAGCATGCCTCTGCAGATGGTGTCACTCTGCTACTCTCTCTGTGGGCTTGTGCCCCATTCTAACACACTCCACTTCTGCCTTCTTTCCTCCTAAGTGAATTTACTGACAGCCCATGTGTCACCAGCCAACCTGTCACTGGCATCCCTGAAAGGGCAGTTACTTCCTGTAGTGTTCAGTCTTTAAACTTAGTTTACCATCAAATGACAAATCCACCAATCTCACCTGATCCTCTCAGTGAGGTCTTTGATGTCAACTGCCAGGCTGACTCATTTTGTCACTATTTAGTAACACTGGGGATTGGTTAGGGTTTTATGCATGCTAGGCAAATGTTCTATACTGAAGTATAACCCAACCTGTTTTGCTTGTTTGTTTGTTTGTTTTTGTTTGTTTTGAGACAAAGACTTTATAGATTGCCCAGGTTGGCCTTCAACTCCTGATCTTCCTGCCTTTAGAGTAGCTGATTGCAAGTCTGGCTTCATTCTCCTTTTCCACACTCAGTCTTGTTATTCATGTCCATGTCTTCCCTCTGCCTTTCTCTGTCCCTGTCTGTCTCTCCATCTCTGTCTGTCTCTCCATCCCTGTCCGTTTCTCCGTCTCTGTCTCTCTCACCCTTGTAGAAAGAACCCATACGTTAGGCCTCGCTGTATTCTCAGCTACTTCCTAGCTGTGTCTGCTAGCTGGTGCCCCATTAACTGCCCATTGGATGCACAGAAAAATATTGGATTGTAAGTTCCCTTCGAGCAGGAACCATGTTTGACTTTTCTTTGTATACTTTGGGATAGGTGCTGCAAGACCTTGTCTGTAGACGATCAATATTGAGTGAATAGAGTAAGCCTGTAGGTAGGCAGGATAAGCAGAATTCATAACCCTAGTTGACAAAGAAGCAGAGGTGAAGTGAGTAAATGCCTTCTGGAAGGGGACTGGGAGGGCTCACTTTGGTGGTCTACTAGACACAATGTAGAAACTCCTGGAAAGAAGTCTCAAGGAGGACCTCTCTAGATTAGGTTGGCCTGTTGGCGATGTCCTCACTCGGGTTAATGGAGGAGGGAGGATCTGCCCTGAATGTGGGCAGCCCTATGTGATGGGCTCCACCCTGGACTAAAAGAAGAGATGTACGTTGCCGTACATGCGATGATCCATTTCTCTTTGCTCTCGACTGTGGATGGGATGTGCCCAGTTGCTTCAAGTTCTTACCTCTTCCGCTTCTACATAGTGATGGACTACGGCATTGTGAGCCAAATAAACCCTTCCTCCTGTAGCGGCTTTAGACGGGCTATTTCATCACTGCCATAGGAAATGAAACTAAGGCACCAAGCCTGATTGAGTCTAGGAGGAAGGGAAAGGCCCTGGCAGATTGCCAACCAGGCAGAATCTTGCTCTCCAATATATGTATGTTTGAAGGCCTCTCCGTTTTCATAATGTTAGAGATGTATCGTGACCTTTATTGACAGAAGCGGCTTGGATGTGTCTCTGGCATCGATGTCATAAAGATTGAACTGGAGTTGAGAAATCTGCAGGTACCAGGAACTTAGCACTGTTTCCGTGAGAATGGCATGCAGGACGCTGAAGCTCCTTGCTGGTATAGATCTTCTAATGACTTTAATGATTCCATAGAAATGGTCCCTAACCTTGTCAATATCTCTCTAGCTACCAATTCATTATTAAACTCTGATGTAATCCAAAGCACTGGGATTGAACTTAAAATGTGGTGTTCATCAGAGAGGTCTGTCAAGAGACAGAAACACACAACAGTTATCTAGAAAAAATTTGACTGGGCTCAAAGGACCTTACATTAAAAAGATAGAAATGCTCTTGCTTCATCAATGCAGCCACTGAAGGAAGCAAGGACCATCCCACCTGGGATGGGAATGGGAGTGGGAGTGAGCTAAAAGTTCACATGATTAAATCATTGAGGAAGAAGCTCAGCTGTTTGGATAAGCTGTCTCTGATCCCAGCCCCCCAAAATACCCTGGGGCTGGAGTCTAGGGTTGTGAGAAGGGCCCCTCAACCCACCCATGTGGAAGTAAGCTGATCCTGATGAGGATATGGCTGAAGAAATTTCCAATTTTGCAATCCCAGGGAAAGCTTTAAACAGGTCTTAGTCCTGCTCTTGGAAAGCAGTGCCCTTCTGGGGATGAGACTGGGGCAGGAAGCCTCCGAGAAAGAAACCCACCGAATTCAGCTAGGTCTCGCCTTCCTCTCCTCGTCCCCAGAGGCTCCAGGGAGACCCCTATTGGCAAGGGGAGTAAAGATCCTACTGCCGGTGCAAAAGCCGGGTTTGTACAATCTTAGAGCCCACAATGCCACACCAGCTATCAAAGGATGGGTTAGAAGCAGAGAGGCTGGAGTTTAGTATTGACTGCAGGTGTTTTCCCCAGTGGGTTCGAATTCCTGACAGGATCACCAAGGCTTGATGTTAGCGAGTACAACCTGGAGTCAGTTGGATTGGACTTATTTATTTATATATCTGATCTGAAATTATTTGCCCTGAAACACTTGAGAGGGGAAGAAAACTGTGTGTAGGAAGCAAACTGAAATAAAGCTACCAACTGCTGATTAGCATTGACAACAGTTAAAATTGGGCGAGCGTTATACTTCTCTTTACTACTTTGGTGTACTTTGAAATTTTCCATCCTGAAAACTTAATCAACAGTGTGAAGGAAAGTGAGGAGAGAAATGGACCTTTGAATGACTTTAACAGTTCCATACAAACCTGTGCAGAACAGAAATTTAGAATATACAAGACATAGTGATCTCTTTTTTTAGCTATGAAGAAGCTGGGGAAAACAGCCCCGTGCCTGTCTCCATTCTAGGTCTTTTCTTACCTGAGGTCTTAGAACCATCTCTTCATCTTGCTGAATCTTCATTTCCTTACTTAAGACACGAGAGAGTCAAAGCTGTTCAACCTCCAGGCCTAGCCAGGGTCTCATAGCCTTTGTGGCTGCCGGACGTGGTGAATCCCTGGAACCTCACCTGTCCGTGCAGCCCCCAACTTTCAGCATTTGCCTAGGTTTGTGCAACTGAGAGGCTAACCCTACTCCATCTTGGACCTGAGAACTTGGCCTGCAGATGAACCCAAGTTGCACTCAAGTACGAGGAAGGACCCTACAGCTTGTCCTCGGCCAGAGTTACACCCGAGCTACTTCCTAGCAATCAAAGATTAGTCTGATTGTTTCAAATGTACTTTCAGACTGCTCGTGATTGTATATGGTCTTGTTTCAGAGCACCCACCTGTCAATAGTCATTCAGTTAGATGCCTGCCGGGACGAACTTCCGTCAGTTGCATCCATTTTCTATAAAACCTTGTCCCGATGAGAGAGAGCTCCGGCTGCTTCACCAAACCGTCCTGTGGGTTGATGGTGAGTA
Source organism: Grammomys surdaster (assembly GCF_004785775.1). Classification (NCBI taxonomy): domain Eukaryota; kingdom Metazoa; phylum Chordata; class Mammalia; order Rodentia; family Muridae; genus Grammomys; species Grammomys surdaster. The sequence continues at coordinate 6,876,462 of NW_021604791.1, forward strand.
AGCCCGAACTCGAGTCTGTAATAAAGACACCCTAATGTGATTACATCAGAAACGGCTCATTGGTGGTCATTTGGGGTTCACAAAGGCTTTCTGGCACAGCACAGCTCACAGGCTTGTTTAGCCTGGTGAGTGGCCAGGACTCTGGCCCACCTACATCACCCTCATCTCCTCCAGGCAGAGCTTGGGCTGCACCAAAAAAGTTCGCACACAGGCGGCTTGCTCTGTTTGCATACTTTCGGGTCTCCCACTGACGTGGAATCACCCCTATCCCTCTAATTCGAAATCAACACTGAGAATATGAATGATTAACCTACCAATTCCTAATATCAGACTTGACATTGACCAACCTTGGGCGACAAGAGAAAATTAAAAACTTCAGGTTTCTCGGGGATGGGGGTGTGGGGGAGGGGAAAGACTGGTTTCAGCTTTAGCATTCTAAGACCACATCCTGATTCATTGCATTTCACAATTCAAGCATTTTCACAAATGCTTCATGGGGGCGTCTTAGGTAAGTAGTCCTGAGGAAACGCACGGTCTGGTTGAGACAGTGACATCAGATGAGAAGCCACGCATAGCATTCGACACCGCTGTAATAATCGGTGGTGCCTTAAAAGCACAGGGGATTTTATTTAGTGTTCTGAGATTGATGACTTGCTGAGCAGTATTCTGGGAAAAAGCACTTTGTCAGTGTTGGAGGATATGCTGATGATCGGTCCTGATGGTTCTTTTAAACATTATTTTATGTCTTCCCATTAATATATGTTCAGCTGCTAACTAATGGGGTATTGTTGGAAGCACCGTGAATGTGAAGATTTTATTCTAAAGACTGAAGCATGGTAAATTATATATTATCGCTCAGTCTAACTGCTCTCTATAATGATATCATATTTCTACTGGAAAATATTAACATTAAAATTAATATTTAACTGGTGGCTGAGTTGAGTTGAAGTGGAGAGGCTTTCTGCAGCCAGACAGGTGGCCGTGGGCAGGTTTTTGGACTCAGTTAATTTAATCGACTGCACTTTAAAAAAGATATGTCTAATCCCTTAATCACAAAGTCTCCCCAACCACTGGGGAAGCAACACCAAATGTAGGACCTGAAACTTGAGTTGTGATTCGCCTATGAAGATAGTGGAGGCAACCAAGAAAACTACGTTAGTTCAGAAGTATGGCTGGGGTGTCATTAACTAGCCACGCTAGGCAAAGTGGGAAAAATCAGCAGTGTTGTTAGGCGTTTAATAAAACATGAAGAAAAGTAATTTAAGAAGGCTTCAAGCAGAACTTGTAGCAATGTTTATTTAGGACATGCAAGAAGAGGCTATTATGAGAGCCAGCTCGAAGGGTGCCGAACTCTGATCTCACCATTTAAAGTTAACCTTATTTTCTCCATGATAAGATTGGCTGCTTAAGTAATCCCTAACTTGTTGTTCATGTTACTTGTCTGGAGTAATATAGAATTCTGGGTATGAAATTTCAAAAGATCGTTTACAAAACTTCTTTGAAAAGCAGTAATCCTTGCCAGGTGTGCCATCCCAGTACTTGGCAGAAAGAGGCAGGTGATCTCTATGAGTTCAAGGTCAGCCTTGTTTGTTTGCGGAATAACTTCTGGAGCAGCCAGGGCTACATAGTGAGAACATGTTAAAAAGCATATATATGTATATGATGTATATGTATATGATGTATGTGTATATACGTATATATGTGTGTGTGTGTGTGTGCATGTGTGTGTGCGTGTGTGGTGTGTGTGTGTCTGTGTGTGTGTGTCTGTGTGTATTAAAAGAAAAGAAGACAAGGAGCTGTTTGCCATCCTTCGAGGAAAGCACTGCACTCCCAGCTGTTGAGCTATTACACTTTGCTTGTTTCTTGTAAATCGTATATCTCACTTGTTGGTTTTTCTTATGGGAAAACATACACAAGAGTCATCATTGAAGGAGCGCCGTTCATTGTGTGCCAGTCATCACTATTCAGCTCATCTTTTCATCCTCTCAAAAGGAAACTCCATACTCACTGGACGGCCGCCCCGCCCTGCCCCGCCCAGCCCCAGACCCCAGCTGTCAACATTCTTTAGGGCTCTATATACTTAACTAAATGGAACATCTCATCTCAGTGGGATTATGTGGCATTTGTTCTTTATGGCTGGGTTGTTTTCTTTAGCACAGTGTGTTAAAGCCTTGCCCACACTGTAGCATAGATCAGCAATCCCCCCTTCTTTCAAAGGCTGAATGGCATTCCGTTATATTCCACATATTGTTTGTCGTTCTGTCAGTAGGCAAGGAAGTTATTTCTAGCTTTTGACTATTGTGAACAAAGCTGCGTTGGACGTGTTTGTGCGAATACCCACTTAAGTCTTTGCTTTCTTTTGAAGAGATACTCAGAGAACAAATCATTTACACAATATGGTATTTACACTTCTGTCTACAGTGCAGAAGAGTTTTAGTTCCCACACCTTCTCACCGACATTTTCTGTTTTCTGTTTTCTTTAGATGTAGACAACGTCGTGACTTTGTGATATACTCAGAAGTGGCGGTGTTCAGTCAAAACTGGGATTGTTGAGCAAAATGTCCGGGGGTAATTATGTAGATTTTTATGCATGTTAACTTCGATCTTTCATCTGTGTTGATCTTCTGCTCCTCTCTGTGTTGAAATCCCCAGGGGTGTCAGCTTAAAGGAGGAAGGCTTTATTTTAACTCTGGCTTCCAGAGGTGTGAGCCTGTGGTCAGCTGGCTCTTGACGATTGGGACAGATTTGTCTTTTTGTCTTCTCTTCTTTCTCTGGAGTTTTTACTTTTATGATTACATGCATACTTGCTAAGAATTTTTGGTTTTCTGAAATTTTATTTTAAAGACATCTTTGGGTCTAGAAAGATGGCTCAGTGAGTAAAAAGCATGTGCTGCCAATCTTGGCTGCGTGAACTCCATCCTCCAAATTCACAAGGGAAAGGAGAGAACAAATTCCTGAAAGCTGTCCTCTGACCTCCACAGGTGCACCAAGGCATGGGCAGGAGTGATCATGCTCATATATACACAGAGACACACACAGAGGCACACACAGA
>NW_021604791.1:6879523-6891174 GCF_004785775.1 Grammomys surdaster
TACACATATAGACACTCACAGAAAGAGACACACATACAGACACAGATAGACACACACATGCATATACATACAGACACACAGAGAGACTCACACACAAACACAGACATACACAGACACATATATACACATACAGACACACAGAGACATATACACACAGAGAGACACATATAGACACAGAGATATATATGCTGACACATATACACACATACACATACAGAGAGACACATACAGACACATAAACAGACACAAATAAACATATATAGACACACACAGAGATACACTACACACACACACACACACATACACACACACCCCAATAAAAAGGGGGCCATCAATTTGAAACTAAGATTTTGCTTATGTCATGGGAGGGTTTGGAAGGAGAGAAGAGAAGGGGGAAATGATATAATTATAATCTCAACAAACAAACAAAAAGTATTAAAAAGAATGAGGGGAGAGACATTAAGGAAAACATCCAGCCATCAACTCTGACACCCACGTACACCTGAACACATGCGCACTAGCAAACACACACACATACACACACAGAGAGAGGATGGATTATTTTTTATGAATAAAATGCCATTTTCTACCCAAGTACATTAATTGTCTTTACCTAAGACTACGGTGATCTCTGTTTTTCAGAGTTGCTTCCCAGCCTGGTTGTCTCTGTCAGTCTCTTCTAGGCTATGTTTTTCCTAAGTGTCTGGTGATGGTTAGCCGTTAGTTCCATTTAAGAGCTCTGAGCTACCTGGAAACCATGGGCTTGCTGACAATGGGATTCACTGGAGTGTGATTCCCAGGGACACTCTATGGACATTGTCACATATTCCTATTTAGGCTGCTCTTGTTACCTAGGGACAGATCTTCTAATTATCCACTTTAGGGAAACAACCCTATGTGCATGCTTAGAAAATACCTCGTCAAGGAAAGAGACTGGGGATGGGGTGGTGTTTTCTCAACATGCAGAAGGTAATGTGTTCATAATTCTGGCTACAACATAGGGCCCACTACTGTACCTAACATACCTCAACAGAAACCCTGCTTTCTGTCTCTAGTGCATGAGCCTCCAGTGTCTGGGAGCTGGAGAAGTATGCATTTTGCTGTACAGACCTGGCATTGCCTGTCTTAATTAGGGTTTCCATTGCCATGAACAGATATCATGACCAAGGTAAGTCTTATAAGGACAACATTTAATTGGGGCTGGCTTACAGGATCAGAGGTTCAGTCCATTATCATCAAGATGGGAGGATGGCAGCATCCAGGCTGGAATGGGACAGGAGAACCTGAGAGTTCTACATCTTCATCTGAAAGCTGCTAGGAGAAGACTGAGTTAGAGGCAGCTAGGAGGAAGGTCTCTCAAAGCCCACCCCCAGAGTGTCACACTTCCTCCAACAAGGCCACACCTACTCCAATAAGGCCACACTTCCTAATAGTGCCACTCCATGGGCCAAGAATATTCAAACCACCCATTGCCTAATCCTTTGGTTGACCTAGTTTTGCTTCTTGCAGAAGAATCTGGTGTGGCTCATTCCGGAGACTTCCAGGATCCTCAGTAGAAAACCAGGATGCTGCTTCTTAGCTGTCTGCTTGTAGGTTTAGGATTGAGATTTAAGTCAGCCATCTGATTGAAAAGAATAGAAGTTTTCAGGGGGGCAGGGGTAGAGGAAGACATTCTGATGACCTCTGCACAGTGTGATGATGACAGTATAATGCATTATGTATCCCCAAAGAAATGATGTAAATGTTCTCACTACAAAAAATTACAAATAGCTGTGTTAATTACCTGAACTGATCATTCCACAAATATATGCTTGTGTGGAAATGTCATATTGCATTCCATATGTAAAACTATTTTTATCAACAACAACAAAAAAAGAAAATAAAATTTCCATATAGGAATCAATTATCCCTTGATCACTATTTTTAATTTATTACATTTTTGCGATGTTCTTTCTCCAACTCTTACCTTGTCTGCTTTATGGTAATCATTTTATCAGTTTTTGAGAATGTATACCCACATGCTCAATCTTCTTTTCTCCAGAACTCTGTATTTCTAGCTCTAGTGATCTAAGCACCTAAAATTTTGGCAGTAGGAACATGACAAGCACCCCCCTAAGGTCAATCATGTAAGGCTATTTTGGACAAAATATAAATTTCCCCCTAATTATCAGCTCATTTGTTTATATATGTATATAAACTGAGGAGGAGAGAGTGTTGAGGTGTCTAATAACTTTGTGATGGTTTCTATATGCTTGGCCCAGGGAGCGGCACTATTTGGAGGTGTAGTCTTGTTGGAGTGGGTGTGGCCTTGTTGAAGTAGGTGTGTCACTGTGGGTGTGGACTTTAAGACCCTCATTCTAGCTGCCTGGGAGCAAGTATTCTGCTAGCAGCCTTCAGATGAAGATGTAGAACTCTAAACTCCTCCTGTACCAGGCCTGCCCAGATGCTGTCGTGTTCCCACCTTGATGATAATGGATTGATCCTGTAAGCCAGCCCCAATTAAATGTTGTCCTTTATAAGACTTGCCTTGGTCATGGTGTCTGTTCACAGCAGTAAAACCCTAACTAAGTCAAACTTATTTGACAGCTTATCCTTTCTGGTAAAAGAATACAGAAGGGAATGTTAAGGGTCTTGGCTAAAAGTGAAGATTAACTGTGTTAAATTAGTAACGTTCTTCCAGCATTCAGTTGGTTTCACATACTTATATTTTATTTACTTATTATTATGTGGATGAATGTGTGTAACATGTGTGTATGTGTGTAAGTGTGGGTGTGTGTGCCATGGGGTGCATGTGGAGGTCAGAAGGCAAATTTCAGGAGTTGGTTCTCTTCTGGGGAAGAACTCATTTCTCCAGACTTACAACATGGCTGTCTTTACCTCCTGAGCCATCTTGCCAGCCTGGCTTCAAGTACTTTCAGAATCACATCTTTCAACAAATGATAAGGGAATGACCGTGTCACTTCAGTGTGGTATGCTTGTTCACAATGTTTTCATGAGTACCATAATTACACAAGGCTGTTCAGATAAAGAAACGGAGACATCAGAGAGGCCAGATAACAACCGCCCTGAGTAACAAGTGACAAGGACCTTTCTGAGGCTGGGAAAACCATGGTTCCTGTCTCCTTCTGTGTCCACTTGGTACAATGAGAACCATCTAGTGTCTTGAGAAGGATCTAGGCCAAGAGGAGATTTGAGGCAGACTTTCAGCCGTTTGTGATGACTAGTTCCTAAGTGTCTGGTGATATGCAAAATATTTAACACACAGTGCCCGATTGATCTTCATTATGACCCTCTTCCTTTACAGACTGGGAACTGAGAGACAGAGAGGCTGAGGAACTTGCTGACACGCATAGTTGATAAATGTAGGGGTGGGGCTAGAAGCCCAGGTCCCTCTAATATGAGCTCTCACACTCTTCCCATGTTCTCAGGCTTCTGCTTGCACACAGGTAGACAGTTTATTTGGTGTAAGGGTGAAATAGATATATGCCGTACACTAGAGCAGCCTTCCTCAATCTCTGACCCTTTAATACAGTTCCTCATGAAGTGGCCTCCAACCATAAAATTCATTTTTTGTTGCTACTTCATAACTGTAATTTTGCTACTCTTATGAATTATAAGGTAAGCATCTAGTTTTCTGATGGCCTTAGGCACGCCAAGGGGTTGCAACCCCCAGGTTGAGAAGCACTGTTCTAGAAAGCTGTGTCTGGGTTACAAGGTGGGGGTTCTGGGATACTGTAGTTTGAGAAATTGGCTACAGGGAGATAGAACTGCAGAGTGTTTCAGGCTAAAGTGATCAAAGAGACATGCTTGAGCCTTGGGGAAATCAGAGTAATTTAACCAGTGCCACTGGAGACAAGAGACGGGGGGGGGGGGGTAGAAGACTCAAGAGAGGAGTGTGGTGAGGTGGAGAGGCAGAGAAATGTTCATTAATATCAAACGAGGTAGACTCTCCTCAGGCTGGTGTAGAACCGTTTAAGAAATTTAATGGAAGAGAACTATACGTACAAATTTGCATTTCACATGAACTATTCTGCTGGTTAGGAGTGTGGCCCCAGCTCCAGGTTCCTGTAGGAGAAGGAACAAGGAGCGAGGACCTGGTTACCAGGCCTTCCTATCTAAGGGGTGTGGTCCCCAAAGCCCTCCTCTTCTGGCCCTTCCCAGGAGGGCTCAATCCTCTTGTGCCAGGGACAGCACTTGTAGAACAATCGCCAATGTGGTGATGGCCTCCTCTCCGGACACCTCAGCTCTTTGGGGTGTCCCCTCTAACTGCCTCCTCCCATCCAGGGTCTGGGGCAGTGGGGAGTTGCGATAGGCATCTATATCTTGATAACCTCTGCTACTTTGCCCAAGGTCTAGTTATCAATGTATCAGTAGGCTCTGAGGATGAAGGTGACCCAGCCATCCCTGTGAGGTCTGACTTCCAGAACTTTTGGGCTTTCTGTTAGTAGGAAAAGAGCTTCTTCCATTTATCCGTAGAAACCTTGCCTGCTACCTACTGACCCACCCCACCTCCTCTAGTTGTGTCTGAGGCAGAGATCCCAAATCGCATCCTCTCCTCAGCTACCTGTAGGAGATGGAATTGGAGAAGAGTGTGGTCTGCCATGTTTGCTTTGGGAGGGTGTAAGAATCTAAGCACAGGCCCTCTAGTGGTTTGATTATACGTAGTTTTTCCTACCATGTATCACATGGAGAGTCACTTACCTACTGAGGACTTCCACAAAACTGACCTGATGTTGAGTTAGCACCTGCCGTAGTTTGGCCCAAATATAGTTATTATTTCTCAGCAGTAGGTCCACACCTCCTTTCAGCTGTTCTGACTCCAGGCTTCCAATGGGACACACCTGCAGCTTCTATCTTGGATCGACCTTGGCTTTGGAAGCTGCTTTGTTAGGAGATATCTAGGGAATTAGCTCCAAGACTCTTCAGTGTGATCATAGCTAAAGGATGACACAGTCTATACAGCAATTCTCACCACAGTTAGCAGGGAACACTCTGTAAATATAGAGTTGACTCAAAAGCCCCTGAGGTTATGGGCTTAGTCTCAGCAAGTGCCCCCCCACCTCCCCAGGGGAGGTCCTGGAGCTTTTAAAAGGTGAGACCTAGTGAGAAGAAGTTCAGGCCATTGGAGTAGAATCTAGAAGGGAGTATTGATCCTTTGGCTGCTTCCCTGCCTGCACTAGGTGAACAAGCCGTCTCCATTGGAGTACCCACTGTGCAGTACTGGACCAACCCAGACCCAGAGAAACAGGGTCAAGTGACCATAGATTAAAATTCTGAGCCACAATGAGATTGTTGCTTAGGATGTTCAAAGATGTCTGTCCTGCAGGTCCATGCTCTGCATGATAGCTGAATTTAACTGTCAAATTGACACATTTGGGGAGAGGAAGTCTCAGCTGAAGAGTTGCCTCCATCAGACTGGTCTGTTCGCTTGTCTGTGGCGTAGTGTCTTGATTGCTGATTGGTGTGGGAAGGCCCAGCTCACTGTGGATGGTGGCTTCCTTAGTAAGTAGGCCTTGGCTCTACAAGAATGGTAGCTGAATGTAGGTTTGGAAGCAATCCAGTAAGCAGTGTTGCTCAGTGGTCTCAGCTTCAACTCCTGCTCCAGTTCTCTCAGTGATGGAATGAGATTTGTAAGATGTAGTAACCCTTTTCTTCCCAAGTTGCTCTTGGCCATGGGATTTATCACAGCAGCAGAAAGCAAACGGGGACAGTTTCTATTGGTCATTCCTGGATGTAAGACACCCTTCTCATTTTACCCTAGCCTATGACTCAAGATTTTACCTTGCTGTAGCATTCAGTTGGGGACAGAACATTTGGAGACGCTATGCCAGAGCATCAAAGCAATGACATCCTCAGACCTAGACAACTTGGTTTAAGGCAGACAATCTGGCTTTGTGTATCTCCTCAACTTCTTCTCATGGGAAGTCTCCCCTCATCAAAAACACATTTTGGTTTTCTCTGGGACCTGTTAGTGCTCCTTTCTAGAAGATGCTTAGGACATCCTGGTAGTTGATTCACAATCCAAGGCTGATCTTACTGACCTAGACCATTACTGTCTAATACAGACAGAATGTAAGCCACAAATATAATCTTAATGTTTCGAGTAGCCACATACAAAAAAGGGGAGGGGAAAGATGGTCATGATAGCACATGCCTGTCATCCCAGCAGTCAGGAGGTGGAGACAGGAGGATGAGAAATGAGACGAGCCAGGGCTACATAGTGAGTCTGAGGCTAACCTGGATTATATAGCAAGGCTTTGTCTGAAAAAATATAAATGAGAGGAGAAACCAGTGAAATCGCTGTGTGTGGGGGGAGTGAAAGGGGGGAGGAAGACCTGTTGAGTGGCATGTGCATTTGTTAGTGTTACTATGTGTGTATGTGCATGAAGGTATCCGTGCATATCCATGTGTATGGAAGCTAGAAGTCCGCATCAGGCGTCTCTGTTTCCTTGACTGCTTTCTCGTGGAACCTGACACTCATTGCTTGTTCTGAGCTGGCTGAGCTTTAGAGATTCCATTTGAACCCGCACTCGCCAGCTCTGGGTTATAGATATGAACACCTGGCTTTTTATGTTGCTTTTGGTGATCCAAAGTCTGGTCTGCATGCTCGCACAACAGACGTGTTACTGACCGAGCAACCTCCTCTGTCCAAATTACTTTTAATATATTTCAACCGGTACTTTAAAAACTGCAATAATTTCAACAATATTTTAAATAATATTTAAGACATATGTCTTAAATATTATTTAAAATATTGATTTATTTAATAATGTGTATGGATGCTTTTCCCATTTGTATGTAGGCCAGAAGAGGGCATCCGATCCCATAGAGCTGGAGTTACAGATGCTTATGAGATGCTATGTGGGTTCTGGGGTCCCCACTTAGATCCTCTGCAAGAACAGCAAGTACTCCTGACCTCTAAGCCATCAGTGCCTTTATCCACAGCTTCCCATGGTCAACTGAGCATATCTCCAAATATTATTGTTTGCCTTGACTCTCTCAACAGAAGAGCCTATATTCACATACCTTTCCTGTTGCAGAGGGCAACAATTGTTTTACCATTTTTAATCCATTATAGTGCTCCTTTATAAATTAAATGTTATCATCAGTATGTATGGCTGTCGAGAATTATCAAATTACATGTTTAAAGGTAGGACGGTATGTTTAGGGTGTTGTGTTATCTGCAGTTGTGGGTGAACACTGGGGTCTTGGAACACTCTGACTCCCTTTTGTACTTTCCTGAAGAGTGTCTAGTGGGCTGAGGTGAGCCTGGATCCTGGTGACGCACAGCAGTTAACTCCAGCAAAACTGCTCTCAACATGTTAACAGTTCAGTTGTCCTGGTGATAGCCAAACTCACCCACTTGCACGCCACCTCTGAGCCCCAGGCTGGGTGCCTCCGTTGTTTTAAGCAAACCTTCTTCCTTGAGTTATTTCAACAAAGTTTGTATGCAGAATTAAAGGTCAGTATTACCATCACACAACCCTTCATCTTCCCCAGGCTAGAATGTCTTCCCAGATCTTTAGAGAAGTCATGACCGTGGGGACCATGAAGGTGCAGTCAATATAAACAGTTTTGTTTTGCAGAACAAAGATTTTTGAAATGCGGAAGTGTTCCTGCACATTCAACCCAAGCAATGGAACCAAGGAAATCTGAGACATAAAGAAAATGTCTGTTTTTCTGTGATACAGAAAGCACGGTTCTGAGCCATTTTGCTTCTCTGCTGGTGTGAGCAAGAGCAACCTAACACAAAATACAGTATCGTGTTACTGTTTTCCTCACATCTCTGTGGATTCTATTTGATCCTTGCCGAGATTTTTAAGATTTATAAACAAAATGAGGTAACTATATATTTTTTTGTTCTAGTGAAGTAATTATTTTCTATCATTAATTCTAAACATCAATTAAAGAAATAGCACTCCTTGCCTGTGGAAAGCCGCGGCTTGTGGTGACAGCATTCGCCATTACAAGATGGCGCTGGCATCCGGTGCTCCTCCAAGTAAACAAGTAAACCGGGCATGTGCTATGGTAAAAAAGCACCAAGTCACAGCCCATCCCAGGGCGTTTTGGCAGGTAACGAGTAAGCAGCCAATCAGAAGTGAACACGCCACTCCAAGGGTATATAAACAGTGCCTCTTCCGGGCCCAGGGTCTTTCCTCCTTTTCATTGGAATAAACGTTTGCTGCGGAAGGATCCTGGTGTGTTGCCGTGTCTTCCTGGCTGGCAAGGTGGGCGCGCGTCACACTTGCCAAGCACGGTGGTGCACACCTTTAATCCCAACACTCAGGATGCAGAGGCAGGCAGATCTGTGAATGTGAGGCCAGCCTGGTCTACTAAAAATTTAAAAAGAAAAAAATTAAAGAGAAAGAAAACATGAACTGTTAATCCTTGAGTTCTTATTTTGTGTTCCCAGTTTTCAGTCATTTCAGTATGTGTTTGAGGGAAGAATTCGATTATGGCAGTGTATGGCTGTGCTTAGCCTGTTAAGAATCTTTGCATTGAACCCCAGTGAGTCATTTTGTAGACAGGATTTCTGTTCCTAAGAGATCAGTTAGATCTTTTCTGTTTCTGTTAAAAATTTAATATGCTTAGGCACACTGAATTTATATTTGTTGTTTTTAGCCTTTAAAAGAGGTTATATGTTTTATAAGCTGGCAATATGGTAAGAGGCAGTATTGATTTTTGAACATTTTAAGATAAAAGACATTTTGGAGTATTCTGAGAAGTAAGGTGTTATATTACGAGTATCCATCATTCTTTTGGCATCAGGCATAGCTCAAAGGTAGTTTTTTTTTTTTTTCTCTGCTCACAAAATTGTCGACTCTACCAACGTCACTTTTGCCTGGGTGGTGGCAGTAGCCAAGCCTCATAATTATCATGACAATTAATTTCTTGTTGCTACCGGCTGAAATTCTTTCTTGAGTATGAGCAGTCCTGAATTAACCAACAAACTTAGAATTTGAACAAAGAAATAGGATTAGCCATGACCTCAATGAAATTTATATAGAACCATTACATCACATATACCTGTGTATACACCTTTAAGTTTATTAAGTCCTGGTGACTGGAGTGGTTGGGTCCCATTGAGGACTAGCAAACTTCAGCTCTGAAGGGAGTATGTTTAAGAATTTGTAGACACCTGTTGGAACGATCACAGGTATTGATCAGTATTACATCCTTCTCAGTAACTCTTGACTACTGTGGTAATCTGTTGTTTGCATTCTTTCTCCATGACTATTCAAGCTTTTTTGTTAGGAAGAATCATCTCCCTGTCCCTCTCCCTCCCTTTCTCCTTTCTTTTTTTTCCTTCCATTGTTTATACAGTTCAATTTCATGGACAAGCTCTTGAGCATCTGTTTAGGATAGATATTTTAGGGTTTGAGTTATAATACACTTTGGTTACCTTTTACTCTATAGCTCAAATTATTCTGACTCTGGCCATTGAAATACTCACATCTCTCTGGTTAAAAAAAAAGTTTTCCCTAACATTAACTTTCATTCCTAACCTAGTCTCACCTTATATTTTCCATGCTCAGAGTTCTAGAGCCCCCCAATCTTGTAATCAGGACATTTTTGTCATTAGAGAATGGTATTCAGAGCCCCAAATGTGGCCTCCATCAGTCTCTGTTGTAAATAGGGAGCATTTGACTCTAGAGCCCCTTACTGAAATTAGCAAATGTTTGTGTGCCAGTGATAGACCTGTGTCACGATGTCTGAGTCACGATGAGTATCTGTTTTGATGTCGTGTTGAATCCAGTATGCTAGTATTTCATCAAAATTGAACTGTATCTGCTCACTTTTCTTTCCTATTTGGTGTCTTTATCTGGCTTGAGTATCAAAATGCTGCTGTCTTAATAAGATATACTTGGAAGTAGTCTCTCTAGGATTTAAGAAGTATTGGTATCAATCCTCCCATGTGTACTTGGTACAGTTTGGCTGTGATGGATTTAGGTCCTGGGCTTTTATTGGTAGGGGGAGTCTTTGCTTGTTGTTGCTGTATTGTCTTGAGTTGATCCCTTTAATGTTGTGTAATGATCTTTGTTTCTCATAGCAGTTTTTTTTTTTTTAAAGTCCATTGTATCAGATACCATAGAACCAGCCTTCTACCTCCTTTTGGTTACTATGTAACCTCTGTCAGACTGTGCACATCCTTCAGCTTAGCTGGGACACCAATGAGCAGCATGCAATTGATTCTTTGTTCCCTCCAATTTGTTTTGCTACTCTGTCTTCTTGACTGATGAATTTAACCCATTTCACTCCAGAGTCACCATGGATAGATAGGTAACGACTTACGCCAGACTTCTGTGGGTTCTTTGAGTATTTCCTTTTATGTGAATTGACCCATTTATTTTTTTAAATTTTCCTTTTGTCTTTGACTTTAACAGCTTAAGTATACTATGGCTGAAAGTGACCCCCTTTGTTAAATCTACCTGCGGACCTGTGAACTTCATGCACCTGGATGTTCAGCTCTCTTAAGACCTCCATGTTCTCAGAAATGACCTACTTAAATGCCCCTGTTTGTCACCTTTTCTTTCTCAAACCCTTTTCCCATCTTGTGCTCCCATAGTATAAATATTTATTTGCTTAATTGTGTCCTACAGACTCTACGGGTTGTTTGCACTCCTTTTCACTGACCCTCTCTTTGAGTTAGTTCGAAGGTTCTATCTTTAAATTCACAGATTTTTTTTTTAATTTATACTTGATCTAGCTAGCTATTGAGTCTCTGAACTCTACCTTTTAACAGACTGAATTCTCCCCATCTAAGGTTTCTGTTTGGGTATTGGTTATGTTACTTTATATTTAAAAAACATTTTTCTTTCCTATTTTTGTGAGTGTGTGTGTTCATGCACATGTACATATGCTTGTGTGTGGTATACACATACACACACATGTATGTGTGTGGTGTATGGACACATGCGCGTGTGTATGTGTCTGTGTGTGTGTGTGTGTAGATCCATGCATGTATGCAAAGATCAGAAGAGGACATTTACTCTGTTTCTCTCTGTTTTATTCCTTTGAGATATCCCTCATTGACCCTGGAGTTAGGCTAGGAACCAGCCAGCCCTATGATCATCATCTGGCCCCACCTCCACCTCCACACCACTCCAGCACTGGAGTTACAGGTATGCAAACAGCCTGCCTAGCTTTTCATGTGGGTCTTGGGAATCAAAATCCAGGTTCTCATGTATAGTGAACACTCTTCGTCTATCCTGGATGGCTGGGTACTCTCTGTGAAGCTTCAGCTGGCCTTGAACTCATGGTAACCTTCTCCCCAGCTTCCCAGCTGCTGAGATTAACGTCACATACCACCATACCTGGCCTCTACGTTCTCATTCAGGCTGTGACTTTCTTTCTTAATTTTATCAAATAACATGTTTATATCCTCGTTTCTTATGGAGTTTCTTTAAAATTGTTATTTGGATTCAGGAAATCCATATAGCTCTGTTTTGGGGTTTAGACACTGGAGAACTTCTGTGTTCCTTTGGTGTTTCCTTACTTCCTGTATGTATTTCCCATGTGTCCCTGTGTTGACTCTGCAAACCTGATATGTAGGCTCCTCTTCCAGGTTTTACAGGGTGACTTTGGTTTTCCAATTTTTTTTAATGATTTACTTTAAAATTATTCTCTCTCTCTCTCTCTCTCTCTCTCTC
>NW_021604791.1:6891274-6911950 GCF_004785775.1 Grammomys surdaster
TCTCTCTCTCTCTCTCGCTCTCGCTCTCTCTCTCTCTCTCTCTCTCTCTCTCTCTCTCTCTGTGTGTGTGTGTGTGTGTGTGTTAGAGACAAAAATTTTTTCCCTTTTTACTATGGGTTTTGGAGATCAAACTCAGGTCAACCAGTTGGTGTAAAAGTCTGCTTTTTGAGGCACCACCTAGAAAACCCAAGCCCAGGAGACTGGTTTATAGTTGTGGATCTGACCCTTGCAAAAGAGGCAAACTATTGGCATGATTCTGGGGAATAGGATGCTTAGGCTCCAGGCAACAGAAGGCAGCCACCGAGCCCAGAAACAAGGGGACACAAAAGCGCTTTGGTCTCCAGGGAACAAGATAACAAGGTACCACAGAGTTGAGACTCTGGCCTCTGCCACGTGGAAGCTCACATTCTGTCATGCCAACTGTAGCAGCAGCAGGATGCTCCAGATACTCAGCCTTCAGGAGCGGAGGAGCCACTCAGCCACCTCTGGACAGGATGGGTTCTTCTAGTCTGGACTATAGCCTATTTCCAGGCAGACAAGTCTACCATGGAGGTAGAGGTAGTCAAGCCCAGCCAAGCTTCTGAGTCCCTGGATTGAAGACACCTTGTCTGTTTAGACCCAGAAAGAGCATCTGTTTGACTCAGTAAAACACTGGGATTCCTAGGCCAAGGTAGTCCCAGGGCAGCGGTGTCCCTGGGACGTAGAGTTGCTCAAGTGTACCTGAGGGTTGGCACTTTCAGAAGGAGGTGTTCATTCCCCTGTGTCATGAGGTGGGAGGGTGGCAGATGATCAACACACAAGGTCTCAGGTCCCCAACATATCAAGTACCTAATTGGCTATGGTTTCAGGATATGGCTACTCCAGTAGTTAATTAAAAACTCTGTGTTCCTGGGCACAGGGTACCACATCAGGTTGCCTCTAACAAAAGGCTACGCTAGAGGCCAGAATGGGTCAGGGGTGAAGTGGTTTTCCATCAGCTTGGCCCTAAAACACAGACAACAGACACAGTTGATCTCAGGGATGATGTGGCACTGTGTGAACATGGTGAAGCCATGGCTGAAACTCAGAGATGAGGTCATGCCATGGGTACTTGCCTTGGAGCTGGGTGGACATGGTGGAACCGTGGCTGAAACTCAGAGATGAAGTCATGCCATGGGTACTTGCCCCTGGAGCAGTCTTCAATCTAGCCATGGTTGTGGTCCCCATGGCTTACTTAGAGCACCAACAACCCAGGCAAGGAACAGCATGCTCTCCTTGTCTGGGTTGAGGTCAACATGTAGAGTCTGGGGAGCCCCCTCAGTTGGGCTCAGAGCCTGTGAAGCCTTCTAGAACCTTCCATATCTGAGGCTATAGAAATCTAGTGACAATGGGGTTTTCCAGAGCCCTCTTGCTTACCATTTCCCCACCCTGGTCCTGAGCTCATCACACCTAGAGACTATGGTACCAGGGCAAGGCTTTTCCTTCGTTCTATGTGTAGCCACCATGGGGTTCCATGTTCACCAGGATTTCTGCTTCATTTTTGAGTATTCTCTATTTATTTTGCTGGGGGGGGAGAGCCAGGAGTTTCTAACTGACCCTCTTGCTGATGCTCGAAGGTGGAGTTAATCTTTGTGCATGGTCAAAGTTAAAGGTTTTGAGTTGTCCTTTTAGACTTTTAAAAATGCAAACATTTTAAAGATTTAGTAGCCGCATCACAGTTCATTCTCAAAAATAGCAGTCAGATGCAATATTAATGCCTAACAGAACGTATTGCTTTAAAGAAAAGAGAAGACATATTTGAACTTCTCATCCTTAGTACACCGTGAAATGACCCCTGGGCCCCAGAAGATTTTATTTTCCTGGCATTTGGTTTCTCCTGTTTGCTGGGCATGGTAGTTAATACTGATTGTCAACTCAACAAGATCTAGAACCACCTTGAAGACAAAACTCTGGGCACACACGTGTGAGGAATTATCTAGGCGAGGTCCACTGAAACAAGAAGCCTTTTCTTTCTTTTTTTTTTAAGGTTTTATTTATTTATTTATTTTTCATTACATGTAAGTACACTGTAGCTGTCTTCAAACACCCCATAAGAGAGCATCAGATATCATTGTGGACTGTTGTGAGCCACCATGTGGTTGCTGGGATTTGAACTCATGACCTCTAGAAGAGCAGTCAGTGCTCTTAACCACTGAGCCATCTCACCAGCCCGAGAAGTCTTTTCTGAACTATGCACAGTGCCAGTCTGTAGGTTGGAGTTCTGGGCTAAAGAAGGAAACAGCAAGTAGGGTGTCGGTGGTCATCGCTCTGCTTCCTGACTGCAAATGCCATGTGACCAGCTGCTTTAAGCTCTGGCCATCTTTATTTTCTCACCACCATGGACTGTCTCTTCACACTGTGAGCTAAGAAAACTTTCCTCCCTTAAATTGCTTGTTTCAGGTATTTTGTTCCATCAATGTGTAAATAAATACACACTGGGCAAGCTAGGTCAGGATGATTGCTTACCAGCCTCCTCACAGAGGTTGGCTGCCTGGCACTTCGGAAGCTCATGAATGCTGTGAAGACCATGTTCTTGCTGTATGCGACATCTTCCTTTCCACAGGGGGATTTTTTGCTTTATTAGTATCATGACACATTCTCAAGATTCTGCATACAGAAGATTGTACTTCCCAGCATCCACCATGTTAAGAAAGCTAGCATTCGGGGAACACATAGAAGCCATTCTTATTTTGGTTATCAGAATGAGTTCCATTATGTTCCCCTGCCAATTTCTAAGCTTTTGTTTGTTTGTTTGTTTGTTTGTTTGTTTCCTCCTCCTCCTGTTCCTCCTCCTCCCCTTCCCTCTTCCTCCCCTTCTCTCCTCCTCTCCTTTCCCTCCTCTTCCCCTTCCCTCCTCTTCCTGTTCTTGCTCCTCCCCCTCCCTCCTCCTTTTTCCCCTCTTTCTCCTCCTCCTTTGTCTCCTCCTTCTTCTCCTTCTCCTCCTCCTTCTTCTTCTTCTTCAATTCAATTATACCTAAAGAGGGACAGGTCATCTTTGAAATTTGCCAGATGAAACACAGCTCCAACTTTATCAGACTGTGGTGTTTCAAGAGTAAATGACACAGGGCTGGAGAGATGGCTCAGTGGTTAAGAGCACTGACTGCAATTCCAGAGGTCCTGAGTTCAAATCCCAGCAACCACATGGTGGCTCACAACCATCTGTAATGAGATCTGATGCCCTCTTCTGGTGTGTCTGAAGACAGCTACAGTGTATTCATATATAATAAATAAATAAAATCTAAAAAAAAAAAAAAAAGAGTAAATGACACAAAAATATCCCCCTGGTCATGACAATTCCCTATGAAGAAAGGTGACAGATGAAGAATAGAGTTAAATGGAACTTGAGACACAAAAGACATGTTAGGAACTAGGTGTTGTGGTGTAAGCATGTGACCCTAGCACATAAGAGGCTGAGGCAGAAGGATCACCATGAGTTCAGGGCCAGCCTGCATCACACAGGATGCTTGAGGCCAGCCTGAGCTAGCTTCCCTGTGAGATTCCATCTCAAAAAGAAGAAAATAACAACAACAACAACAAAAAGCAAAGCAAAGCAACCAACCAACCAACAAACAAAATATACAAAAGACATGTTTCACATTTAATATTGACCAAATAAACTTGTGTTGTAAAATCAATAATTTAATGGTGAGTTTTTCAGACCTACCTGAAGAAAAGTAGAACTGAAAACAGCATGATGATCATATAAGCAAAGTAGAAAAATAGCTTTTAAACTGGCTAAGTGGCTCTCTCCTCCAGCCGAGCAAGATGCCCAAAGGAAAGATGGCCAAGGGGAAGAAGGTGGCCATGGCTCCCTGCCATCATGAAGAAACAGGAGGCCAAAAGAGGGGTCAATCCTTTGTTTAAGAAAAGGCCCAAGAACTTTGGCATTGGACAGGACATCTAGCCCAAAAGAGATCTAACACACTTTGTCAAATGGCCCCACTACATCAGGCTGCAACAGCAAAGGGCCATCCTGTATAAGCGACTCAAAGTACCTTCTGCCATTAACCAGTTCACCCAGGCCCTGGACAGGCAAACAGCTACTTAGCTGCTTAAGCTTGCCCACAAGTACAGGGCAGAGACAAAGCAAGAGAAGAAGCAAAGGCTACTGGCTCGTGTTGAGAAAGCTGCTGGCAAAGGGGATGTCCCAACTAAGAGACTGTCCTCCGAGCAGGAGTCAATACAGTCACCACCTTGGTGGAGAACAAGAAGGCTCTGCTGGTAGTGATTGCCCATGATGTAGACCCCACTGAGCTGGTGGTTTTTCATGTTGAAAGATGGGGTCCCTTTTACTGTATCAACAAGGGAAAGCCCAGGCTGGGGTGTCTGATCTACAGGAAGATGTACATCACTGTACACCACTGTTCCCTCCACACAGGTTAACTCAGAAGACAAGGGCACTCTGGCTAAGCTGGTGAAAACTATTAGGATCAATTACAACACCAGGTATGATGAGATCTGTTGCTATTGGGGAGGTGTGTTAGTTAGGGTTTCCATTGCTGTGAAAAGACACCATGACCAAGGCAAGTCTTATAAAGGAAATTATTTGATTGGGAGTGGCCTAGAGTTTCAGAGATTCCATCTGTTATTATCATGGTAGGAAGCATGGCAGCAGACAGACAAACATGGTGCTGGAGGAGCAGAGATTTCTACATCTTGATTGGAAGGCAGCCAGGAGAGAGGCTCTCAAAGCCCATCCTTACAGCGACACACTTCTTCCAACAAGGCCACACCTATTCCAAAAATGCTGCACCTCCTAATAATACCACTCCCCATGGGTCAAACATATTCTAACCCTCTCGGGATGTAATACCCTGGGTCCTAAATCTGTGGCTCACATTGCCAAGCTGGAAACGGTAAACGCTAAAGAACTCACCACTAAACTGGGATAAATATACACTGCTAAGTTTTCTATACATAAATATAATTACAAAATTAAAAAATAAAAAGCTTGGGTAAGTGCTGGCACAAGCTGTACATTTATAACCAGCAAGGAAAATATGCAAAATATCTTAGGCAAAGTACCTCAAACTTCGTTCTTAGAGGCTGCCTTGGCATTTATAGTTTGGCCTGAGCACTGGCTGACATTTTAGTTCTTCGTAGTATAAGCCTACCACCTCAATGTGATTAGAACTGAAGGGTGCACTTTCCTGGTTGTTCTTTCTTTTAGACCATAAGAGGGGCGTGGGCGTCAGTGTTCCTGGCATGGATCTGGGCAATGGCCACTTGACTTTTTGCTCAGCTGTGTGGGCTCCTGCTTCCTAGTTGGACCATGTGTTTCTAGAGTTGATACTTGAAATTTGAAGTAGAAAAAGTTCCCGAGCCTTTTCAAATATTCTGAAATCTACCTACTACCTATAATTAAAACCTTTCTTAAACTGGCCAGAGAGGATTCTGTCCTGTATAAGCCAGAATTGTCTCACATTCCTTTTGTGTATGATTCGTTCTTAGAAAAATTTTAATAATATTGCTTCATTTAAAAAATTATGGATATTTATAAATTTCAGTGGGGAATTGTTTGCTTTAAGCAACATTTCATCCAATGAAGATTGACGTGCATGTTCACTCAAATTTACCCTTTCAAGTTGAAATGAAAAACTGAAAATCAATCAATATGCTCATAAATAATCAATGGTGTTCATAGGCTCTTAGAGTACATTATAACCTTATCTGTATAGACATACGTATAATTATGGAGGTATTTAATTTCTGAAATGAAAGGTATTAAATTTTTATATTCTGAAAAATACTCTAACATCTTTCTAACCAAAATATATTGGAATAGCTGAGTCTAGAGTTTCAATAAGAAAAAAGAATAAGGAAATTTCATTCACAAGTGCCTGAAGCAGATATTAAATGTTTCAATCTGAGCAGTGCATTGAGTTTCTTCACAATGCTATGTAATGTTGAAGAATATCCAGCAGTCGGAATGTAAGGTGGAGCACGGTCCGTGTGAATATTTTATGGCTTATTGTATAGATGACAGAGTCTTAAATTTTAATGCTGCAGGAGGAAGGGGCAGCTCTGCCATCCTTGGGTCGGTGAGAGGCAGGGGAGGCCGCTGATCCAATTAGCGTTAATGGGCATCTGGCTCCCAAATGGTGCACTTCAAAAGCTGGCTGAGAGTGACTGGCCCGCTTCCACACTTCCACAATGTGAAGGAGAGACAACAGGAGAGACAACAGGATGCAAGGTAATCCTCCTGTGTTCTGTGTGATGCTTTTAGGCCAACCGAATCCAGAAGCCCAGACCCTTCCATGGAGTCCTGCCATCCATGGATTAGGCCTTCCTCTGTAGTCCAGCTTGCCACATACTCTCTCTCCCTTTTCACGGTCCCTCACTCTTGGCCAAGTTCACCTGATTCCACAGTGGGTCCATTGATTCTTTTTTAGGTCATTAAACCAACCATTATACTGAGGATAATTCTCTAAGGTAGCAGGTACTTCTGCAACTTAAAAATATCTTTGTTCAATCCCATGGAGTTTAACTTTGATTTTAAATTTGATACCTGTAGATACTCAAAGGACTCTGTATCTTACCACAAAATACTTGCATTAAAAAGTCTTGTTTCTCACTTCTAGATCGGCAATAACAAGGAAGTGCAGTCAGTGTAGACGCCCATCCCTGTGCAGGCAAATGCATCAGGAAAACGCAGTCCATATACAAAATGGAATTTTACTCAGCTGTGAAGTAAAATGATTTATGAAAATTGCAGGAAAGTGGATGGATCTGGGAAATACTATATTAAGCGAGGTAACTCAAACTAAAAGACAAAAGTTGCCTGCTCTCTCTCAAGTACAGATGCTAACTTGATACATATGTATATATTGTCAATGTGGGTAAAGCTTAGAAATTAGAAGTAAGACAAAGAGATGATAAAAGAATAGAATAGAGGTGTTGGTGCGTTGGGGCAAAGGATGCATTAACATGATACTAGAAAGGAGATTGGTGGGGGAGAGCTCAAGAGGGGATGGAGAAAGGATGGGTGAGATGGGAGGAAAATCAACTGAAACAAACTGGCTAAAAGTGCTACAATGACACATAACCCTCTGTGTACATAGTAACAGTTTTTTAAATTTGACACCAAGAAGCCAGGTCTTTGTGGGACTGCATAAGGGTATTCTGGGTCATGGCTGGGCAATTGCCTAGAACCCCGAGACTCTGCATGAGAACTGGCAGGAGTTCAGCGTGCCCCTAGAAACCAGGGTCCTGAAAAACAGTCTAGTTTCCATAAAACTCAATCACATAGGGCGGCCATTACAGCCCCTCCCAAAGTGCACAGGTAGAGGGTGTGACTAGAGGGCCTAGGGAATTACATACTAATGAAGGCCAGAGGGCAGAGCAAATTAAGCATGCCTCCCCAGATCCTCCCCCTTTCTCCCTCCCTATATAACTCGGGACTGCCCTGAATTTTATGGGGCGTACATCCAAATCCATCCACCATCCACCATAACAATAAACCCTTTTGGAACTAAGGACTTCCTCGTGTCATTGGGGCCTGCTGCCGTCAAAGCCTCTGGCCGCTGGAACCATAGACGTTCCTCCTGCATGTGGGACCCGCCACAGCCAGCGTGGAAGCCTCCTCGGACCCCACGGCTGCGGCCTGTAATTTTCCCCACAGGTCTTCATATTTTATTCCTGGGATTCTTCTGGGCAAAGTCAGTGGAAATGACACTAACCTTTGGATCTTATATGTTCTCCTTTGAAATGAGCCATGTAGCTAGATCCTATGCATTCAGTCTATTCGTTTGCATTGTTATGCTATACATGCTTAAAGGTCTCCTATAGGTCCCTTGTGCACCTATACTTTTTGCTACACATGCTGAAAGTCCCAGGGCATTCTTTCACAGGGCCCTGTGCATTTGATAATCCAGAGATGACAGTGCACTGTGATTTTTTTTTCACTGTGGCTGGGCTCCTTCCAGTAAACACCCTTGCTTACTGCTTGCTATCAAAGCAACAGACTCCTGAGCCCAGGAGACTACCCCACGTGATCACCAGCCCTCCCCTTGGCCTCATGGGACACGGAACCAATGTGATCATACTTATACGTGCTCTGCTCACACAACGCCTCCTCTTGTGGCTGACACAGTCCTTTGTTTCTCCTTTAGAAGCCCACTGCTTTCTACCTTTATGTACGGGGCAGAGGTGGACTTACTTCTTCTGGAGTTATTTTGGTGGAGTTTGCCTGCTGCTAACGTTCCTTCACAGTGTCAAGTGTATTGAATTAGGATTTAAAAAAAAATTCTAACTCCTTATAAAATATATTTGTTTCAAGAACAGGAGCCATTGTTAGAGGTTTTGTATCCGACCTCCCACCATTCAGTAATGTTTTTAAATGTAGTTTCATTCCTATTTTATAACCAGAGACTTCGACATGGAGGTTGTCTTCCCAGTGTCATTTTACTAGGTCACACAGACTGAGGACCAGCATTCACAGGTGGCTCAGGAATGGATGTATCTGTGCCATGTTCCGTTGATGTTCATGGTTTCACTCATTCTCGGGTGCTTCCTATTTATTTGGGGATATGTAAATTATAATTGCAGGTTGTTGGGGGTTTTTTTTGGGGGGAAGGAATATTCTGGGTAACATAGTTACTAACTGATATTCTTAATTTTTGCAGGTAACCATGCCCTCCAGTAGAACATACATGTTTTGTTCCAGACTTCAACAAAAAATAAAACATAAATGAGAAAAATAAAATCAGAGGTAACCATTTTCCAACCACCCAAAGCAGTGTTTCTTAAGGCTGGTCTCATCAAAATATCTGGAGCATCTTTGAAAAAATTATTCCTGATTCAATCTCTTAGCTACTTAATCAGAGCTTTCAGGGTGGAAAGGAATGTTATATTTCTCATTGATTGTACTGGATGACTTTTTGCATCTCTTAAAACTTGCATGCTCTTTGGTCAGGGATATGCTGTGTTCATAAACCACAAATGAACCAACCAGCACGCTCTGCCTAAATATCCCCAAACAGACTTAGAAAGCTGTCTCTAAAGATAGTCACAAACATACATACATCCTACATACATACATGCATGCATACATACCAGACACATACTACATGCATACATACTACATAATACATAGTATATACACGACAGCACCATATTTACCTAAAGACCATGCCTTAAGCCATAAATGGAGCAGTAGTGGTTTAAAACTTGCCTGCATTTGTGAAATAACAAGGCTCATATAGAGAAAGTCATTTCTCTTCTTGTATAACACCTCCTTCTGTACACACTGAAAGGGACTTGGGGCCTGTGCCATCTCATACCCTGATACTCCAACACTGGATCAGGTGTCTGCCACCCTGCCCATGGTGGTGGTGGGGGGGTGGGAATCTGCAAAGAACACTTCTTAGCAAAAATGAATTTCTTTACACAAAAAAATGATAGGTTTGAGTTTTCATCCATCACCAGTGACTTTTACAAGTCTCTTTCTTTCAAGAGAAATGTTTTTTAATTTCTTCTCTCCAGGTTAGAAATTGAAAGCAAGCCTCTAAGACGAGGACATATCCCACCTGAATGTTCCTTGGTCCTTGAAGGACATTTAAAGATCATACGTGGTAATACAAGCATGAGTGAAAATTTCAACTCTTTTTTGATATCTTAAATGGGTTTGAAGGTGGCTTTATGGGGGAAACATTGTCTCGTTTTCTCAGTCTCTTATCATTTTTTAAAAAGTTTTATTTTTATTTATGTGTCTGCGTGTATGCTTCTGTGTGTGTGCATGTGGATGTGTGTGTACCTACGTGTGGGTACCCTGAGGGGCCAAATGAGGGTGCCAGTCCTTCTGGAGTAGAAGTTACAGATGGTAGTGTGCTGCTGGATGTCGGTGCTAGGAACTGAACTCGGGTCCTCTGGAAGTGCAGCAAGCACTCTTGACTGCTGTCATCTCTATCGCCCCTCCTTATAACTTTTATTCTTAAAAAATTAGACATAACGTAGTGGATACGGGAGGATCACTTTTCTATTCTTTAAAGAAATTCTACACTTGCAGGAGGGTTTTTTTTGGGGGGGTCTTGGATAAATTTTAGGCTAAGAAAGTAGATTGCCTTCAAGCTTTAGCCGATTTCTAGTTTGAACCAAGCCCAGATTGAATTTGGAGATCTTTAAATCCAGAAGTCCTTGCTCAGGATGTGGGAGGAAGTATTTGCTGAGTTTGGTTTTGAAATACAGTAGAATCTTCTGAAAATATATGTACATATGAAATAAATATAAATAATGGGGAGACGAACCTCAATTAGACATCTGTTGCCACCAAATGAAACCTCCAAGTCCAGAAAAGGGTTACACTTAAACAAGTTGTTGGCCCCATAGACACCATTAAACAACCCAGGCAAAAGTCAAGGCTATTGGTTGTTCTCCACAAACTCATAGGAAAGCCCTGTGGCTGAAGATAACACCCACACACTCACCAAACATGGAGGAACTGAGCTGGTGCCCACCTAGAACCATCACGTCTACTGACTAGTGACTGCTAAACACCAACCCAGCTACAAACCCTGTGATCTACAGTGGTGAGCTGCTTGCAAGATGTACTGGTGCAAAAGTAGCACAAAAGTTTCGGGAATAACCACCTATTATCTGGTTGTAATTAAGGTCCACTCCATGAGCTAGAACACATGCCAGACACTGCCAGGTGGCCAAGGACCTGACACCAGTTAGACCATGGACTTAGAGGAAAACCAAATACTACTGATCGGGTAAAGGAACACAGCAAGCAGATGGATACAAATACAGAGACCCAGTACTGGACAATGTGCAGACAGTGAGAGTCTTTGGAACACTCAGCCCTAAATGGAATGTCTCCATCAAACCCCTCCACTCAGTGCCCTGGGAACTCTGCAGAAGAGGAGGAGAAAAGATTGCGAGAGGCAGAGGGGCTGGAAGACACCCAGAAAACAAGACCTTCTAAACACAGTAGTGTCACTTTAATTATCTCAAGGTCTGTTTTTAATGATGGTTCTTAAATGCTTTAACCTCCCTTTTAGCCCACCACCCATCAGAGGTAGGGGGAAAGAAAGAATATGAGGGAAGTGGACCTCTTTAGATACAGTTTTTTGGAGCCACTCCTGTCTGTGTTGTTGAGAAATTGGCAGTTCAGTTCACAGGCCAGCAGCAGCAGCTCGATCCACACGAACCCCTCATGGATATACCATCAGTCCCGTTCGGTAGAGTCCAGTCAGCAACAGCAAGGCATGACTTAGCAGGAACAGCCTGGCCTCAGCCTCAGCACAAGTCAGCAGGAGGGACCAGGAGGGACACCAGGAGAAATCCTCAGCTGTGTCTGTCTCAGCAAGTGAAGATCAGCAAAGTCTAGAGATCGACAAACGTTGTACAGCTAGCTCTATGGCAAGCCAAGCGTGCTTATAAAAGAGTCGAGTCCTTTTTATACGCTCCAAACATCATGCGTCCTCCACGAGTCTTGTCTCAGCTGACATCACTCTCCTAATCAGCCTGAGACCACAGAAGTGGCAAGAAGCCACAGCACACCACCAGAAGTTTCTGGTGTGTTTCTCTCTATGGAGTCCCAACAAATGTAGCTCAATGAAGCAATATAAGGCAGAGCAATACATGTATATCAATGAATAATCTTCCAGCACGTGTCCTTTCACATGCTTGCTTTAGCAGAACATCCTTTCACCTGTGTCTGCTTCAGCCAAATGTTCCTTGACGAGTCTGCCTTAGCTTTTTACCAGTGTCCACTTCAGCTAAATATTCCTTCATGTGTTTGCCCCAGCAAAACACCATCCGTCCAACTTTCTAAAGAACCCTTAAGTTTCTACTTCACAGCAGGACTTATGCACGCGTGAGTTCACAGAGATGGTGGTGGCAGCATGCACAGGGCCTATAGGGGTGTCTTAGAGTTTTACTTCTGTGAACAGAAACCATGACCAAGGCAATTCGAATAAGGATGACATTTAGTTGGGCTGGCTTACAGATTCAGAGGTTCAGTCCATTATCATTAAGGTGGGAGCATGACTGCATCCAGACATACATGGAGCTGGAGATGAGAGTTCCACCTCTTTTTCTGAAGGCTGCTAGAAGAGTCACTTCCAGGCAGCTAGGAAGAGAGTCTTAAAGCCCATGCCCACAGTGACATAATTCCTCCAAAAAGGCCACACCTACTAATAATGCCACTCCCTGGGCTGAGTATATTCAAACCATCACATTCCACTCCCTGACCCCCATAGGCTTGTCCAAACATATGAGTCTATGGGGCCATACCTAGCCATAGCATAATAAACAGTAGTACATTTACTCCAACTTCCAAAGTCCCCATAGTCTACAGCAATCTCAACAATGTTAAAAGTCCGAAGTTCAAGGTCCCTTCTGAGATTCATCCAATCACTTAACTGTAACTCCCTAAGCAAGACAGGAAACCACCTGGGCAAATTCCAAACTCTGCATCTCCATGTCTGATGTCAAAGCAGTCTTCAGATCTTCAACTCATTTTTCATCTTTGTTAACTACAGCAAACTTCTTTCTCCTGGGCTGGTTCCACTCCCTGTGAGCAGCTTTCCTCAGCAGGTAGCCCACGGCTCTGGCATCTTGAACATCTTGGGGTCTCCAAGGCAACTTCAATATTACAGCTTCTTGTTTCTATGTCTGGGGTCCACACATGCTCTTTGGGCTCCTCCAAAGGGCTGGAGTCACTTCTCCAGCTCTGCCCTCTGCAGCACTCTAAGCTCAGGTTCATCCACTCCATTACCTCTGCTGTTCTTGGTGATCATCCCATGGTACTGTCATCTCCAGTACACTGGGGTCTTCTACTGCAACTAGGCTTCACCAATAGTCTGTCATAGGCTCTCTTCATGGTGCCAAGCCTCAACTCCTTTGCATGACCCCTTCAGTC
Organism: Grammomys surdaster; assembly: GCF_004785775.1. Classification (NCBI taxonomy): domain Eukaryota; kingdom Metazoa; phylum Chordata; class Mammalia; order Rodentia; family Muridae; genus Grammomys; species Grammomys surdaster. The sequence goes on from NW_021604791.1 coordinate 6,904,158, forward strand.
CTGGGTCATCAACTGCAACTGAGGTTGCACCTTCACCAGTGGCCTTCCATGGTCTCTCACAGTGCCAAGCCTCAGCTGCTCTTCATGACCCCTTTATCCTTTCAAAACCAGGACCACCTGGGTGACTCTTACACATTACCAAGTCCAGCTGCTACACAAAGTACAACCTTGCCTATCTGGAATACAGCTTCTTTATGCTTCCAGAAAACACGTCCCAGAAGATTTCACCTCAGTGATACTGGTCTCTTTTTAATCACTGCTAGTTTCTTAGCTCCAGCTAACCAACATCAATTGTCCCAGTAGTCCTTTATATTCTGGACTCTAAAGCCAGAGCCACACAGCCAAGGCTGCCATGTTCTGCTGCTTGCTGTGGCTGGAACATGATCCCCCTTTTATCTTTCCAACTCCCTCTCTGCCTAAGCTTGGCTGTCCTGGAACTTGCTCTGTAGATTGACCTTGAACTCAGAGATCTGAATGGCTCTGTCCCTTGGAATTAAAGGTGTGTCTCACCACTCCTGGATTCCAGCTTTTCTTCACCTAGAACTTTCTCTGTCCCAGGCTAGCCTTGAACTCAGAGATCTGCTTGGCTTTGTCTCCTGGAATTAAAGGTATGTAGCATCATGCCTGGACCTAAAAATTTAGCTGGGTGGGATCTTATTCCAAAGTCCCACTCTCTTAATCTTCTGTCTCCTAGAATATAGAATTCAGCTCCATTCTATTTCCTGGTGTCCCCTTAACACTCGAATCATACATTTTATATCTTTTCCTTTCTAAGCTTGCTACACTTGCTGAAAACACTCTTCATGAGACTTAACCTGAGAACAAAGTCCCTGTTGGGATTTTTTGGTACATCCTTTGTCAATACAATTAATACAAATCTCTTTACCTTAGCCACAAGTAGACTCTTCAGAAAAGAACAAGAAGCAGCCACATTCTTCACCAAAATACCACAAAAACAGTCTCTCAGTCATTTATTAAAATTCTCCTCTGAGACCTGTAGAGCCAGGCTTCCACAGCTCAAGTCTTCCATGTTCCTACTAGGATAGCCCATTAAGCCCGATTTCAAGCACTCCACTGCTTCCCAAAGTCCCCAAATTCACATTCCTCCAAACAAAAGCATGGTCAGGCCTATCACAGCAGTATCTCAGTCTCTAGTACCAACTTCTGTCTTAGTTCGGGTTTTACTGCTGTGAACAGAAACCATGACCAAGGCAACTCTTATAAAGATGACATTTTGTCAGGACTGGCTTACAGGTTCAGAGAGGTTCAGTCCATTATCATCAAGGTGGGAGCATGGCAGTGTCTAGGCAGGCATGGGAGGAGCTGAGAGTTCCACCTCTTGCTCTGAAGGCAGCTAGGAGAAGAGTTCTGGGCAGCTAGGATGAGTGTCTTAAAGCCCATGCCCACAATGACATAATTCCTTCAAAAAGGCCACACCTCCTAACAGTGCCACTCCCTGAGTCAAGCATATACAAACCATCTCAAGGGGTCTGGGACCGCTGGGGGTCCTAGTGCTGAGGGAGAAAACAGATACAAACCCCCATCCTTAAAACACAGACTGTCTCCAATAGTAAGTGCTCACAAAGAAAAATTTATTATCCTCCAAAGGAGTCTCAGTGGGTGGGTATACAACCCACACTTAAGAGCAGGCCCATGTCCAGCAATAGACGGCCAACTTGAAATGAACTCACTGGTTTCATTTGAAGGTTTTTGTCTCACAATGCTTTGTCTGTGTATTATTCTTCTTCTACCTTACAGATTTTTTGCTTATAGACTAGTTTCCAATTTTGTTTTTATGAATTTTTTGTGTGTGCAAATACATGTTTGTTGTACATTTTATTTTTTATTCTATTTGTTTGTTGTCCTATTTCTGGCTTGTTTTTCTATTTTAACTATTATTATTATTATTAATTTTAGATGCCTGTCTGTATTCTAATGAGAGTCAGAAAGATTTGGTATGCATTTGAGTGGGTGGGGAAGCGAGGATCTGGGAATAGCTGGGGGAAGGAAATCATAATCAGAAGATATTGTATGAAAAAACTATTTAATAAAAATAAATAAACAAATTAATAAGTAAATAATCTTAAAACGACAACAAAAGAAATGTCCGTTGAGGTGAGATTTGTTATCAGTCAGATGCTACAATAATGTCTGGACTTATCTTAAAGCCAAAAATGCATTAAGAATGAATACTCTGAAAATTCTGCCTACAGGATAAAAATGTTACCTCTACATGCTGTGCGCTGACAGGCAGTGCAGCCTTAATTAGATAACACACTGTCATGGCCCACAAGATGTTTTCAAGGATTAAATGAAATCTGCCAGTTAGACCACGTACTGGTCTACTAACAGAAGAAAATGAAATTGGCAACACTGATTGTTGCTAATTATATAAAAATAATTACTTGCTGTTTGTGGCAAACATATGTCCTTTAAATAAACAACTACTGTGTGTTTACTATCTATTAATTTAGTGACGATCCTAATTTTTTAAAAAATGTCGAGGGAGTATAAAAGCTGTGTTGCTTGGGAAACCAGTGACTGGCTCATTGCTGTCTGTGACATCAGGTTAAAATCCCTGTTCCTTGGCCTTGCCGAGAGGCTCCTGCAACTCAGTGACTGGACGAAGGCTGTGAGCCAGGCTGTGTGACTGACTGTGCATCAGTCAGAAAGCAGAGATCATTTGCCTTATTCAGGAGAGCGATTAGAAGCGTTTAACATTTTTTTTTTAAAAAAAATATCGGACATGGAGATGCACTGTAATCCTCTTTTTATTTAAAAATATATTTTCTAAATCTCACGGGGCTCAGTCTTGGTTTTGAGGATTGCACCGACCTAATGGGCGCTTCTGTGAGCTGGTTTTTGTTGTTTATTACTGATGACAAATGGTTTTCTGCCACTATTTAGGCCACACATCCTTATTCTGTCATATAAATCCTTACGTGCTAGCTATGGAGGGATTGCTTAGTTGATCCCCTGGGAAGACTGAAGTGAAAGCATTGGTTAGAATGTTTTGGGCTGAGAGCCCTGTTCATCTATTTAGCTGCCAGAAAACTGTTCCTTCATTAGGGTGACTGGGGCAGCAGACCTTTACCTGGAGATAGTTATTAGTAGGGGCTGGGTCAGAAGTCCTACCTGCTGGGTATCCCCGGGGACTGTCACTGAGCTGTTCTGGAAGCACAGAAGTGCGTTGGAATCTATATTTGATTTAGAAGATTTTAAGTGTTTGTCAATACTTATTGAATAAAGCGTGTGAGGTTTTCTGTACATGAGTCATCCCGTTATAGGCTCCTCAGATGTGGAACAGGATGTACATTAATCTGATTTGAAAATGTCAGTTCTGGATGGCTTTATTGATGAGCATCAGCCTAGTAGTCATATGCCAGGTACTTTCTCACCAAGCCAGCACCATGGGGACCTGATGGAAGGAGACTGTTAGAACCATTTTTAGGGCCACTCTTCAAAGGTCTTATGAAGAGAGCATCAGAAGCACAGTGACGTAGTTTTCATTTTAAATATTACATTTGATTTATTATTAATGGACTAAAAATGAAAGGTGAGCTCCATTAACCCAGTGACCTCGATTTCTCCCCCACCCAAGCAAGATAATTGCATTCTAATGGAAATATAGGGCCTGTAAATATTACAAACACAACACCCTGAACACATGAGGTGGTTCGCTCAGTCTCTGAAAACATCCAAGGTATTTAGCACAAATGTACAAGAAGTATAAAATTTCTTTACAAAAGAGAAGAGAAAAATGTCACTCGTGGGTCGGGCAAGAGAACGCTCTCACCGTGTAGCCCTGGCTGGCCTTGAACTCTCTATGAACACCAGGCTGTCCTTGAACTCACTGCCAGGTGCCCAGATGGGAGGTGTATGCCACCAATCCCAGGCACACACAACATTCTTTTAAAAGTTACAGTCACCAGTTTGTCCAGACTAAGAACCCCAGCTCAGAAGTATCACTGGGCTATCTCAGTCACTGCAGTGTTGATATTTGTGAGCACTGTGAGCATTAAGGTGAAGCCCATGGGTTCCCATTCACACCCCTGTTTATATCTTCTGAGTCCTATGGTTGGATGACATCATTTGGTTCCTAGGACGTTAATTCTAAAAACTTACTGGGATCCAGCAGGAGAAGAATGAGGTGTCAGGTGGCTTACTAGAGTCTGGGTGTTCCGAAGTCACAGAGAAAACACAAGGGGAGGTTTTCAGTGGTCTGCTCGTGGTAGTCCCTGAATCACTGGTACTCTCCAGGTGACCTTCGCCAGCAGGGGCCACATGAGAATACGAACAGCATCTGTTTCACAAGGCCACATTTATTCTCATTCAGAACTAACATCTTTACTTTCTGGAGTATGTCCTTTCTATTCTTTGTGTGGTCATTTGTTACATGAAGTGATGTTGGAATCCTCTGGTGGTTCTTATTGTTTTAAAATGTTCTCATTTTTAATTCATGCAAACAAAAAGGCTGCCATTCATAAGCCATATACCTCTGTATCGACTGGTTCTTAGTTTGTTTCTTTTTTTTTTTTAATAAGAACTGATTTAAAAATTCCAATATCTGGGTGGTGAGTGTTTTGTCAAAATGGTTTGTCTTTGTAAAGACTCAGTGTTAGGAAATGGGTTGTCTGCATGGCTGGCCTGTCATTCATCTGTGCAGCCTTGTCTCTCAAAACAGTGTTACTTCATCCTTAAGAGCATGGGCTGTGAACCCAGGTGACCAGGGTTCAAATGTTAGTGCTTCCAAGTGACTAGAATGGGGATATTTATTAGCCCTTTGACACCTCTCTTCCCTGTTCATCTAAGCATCAACAGCAGCAGTAGCAGTTAACAGAGGAGGGGCTAACAGTGGGCTCCAAGTGAATTGATACAGATAAAATGCTTGTAGCAGTGCCTGCCATACAAGACATATGCAGGCACACCTGAATGCTATAACTGGTCATTTGTTCCTTTTCCCCATTGCTAACCGGACATGTATAAGCCAATTTACCTGTATCTACATATCCATCCCAAGGTTGCCTGGGATATGATTTGGTAAAATTATACCCATAAGGTTGTCTATTTCCCTCTCTGTGTTCTATTGCATGTCTTAAAATAAACAGTCACACATCTTTTTGAAATCCCACAAATACCTATGATGTAGGAAAGACATAAATAAACTTTTTGAAAGTTTTAGATCCTGTCACAACAAGCCCTGACGTACGGGGTTTTAAGTATCAATTGCAAGCGGCTTCACCACACACTCCATCATGGCGGCTTTGATTGTACAACCCAACATCACCACCCACAGACTCAGAATATTAGAACAGGGCATCTAAGTGAGGTGGCCATGAGACACAGTGGGACACAAGGGGACCGGCTTCCAGGTAGGAGGCTCTCAGCAGAGCTGGGAGTGGGAGAAGGTTACAGGAACTCATGGTCGTGACTCACAGTGTGACACACTTATGATTTATTGAAGATTTAAAAATGAAAAGTAGCCGTGCTGAGGCTGAGGGTTTTACTTGCATTTTATAATCTAATTCTTGCAATACCCCTTTAGATAACTCCCTGGCACAAATGAGGGAGAACATACCAGAAGATGTGCTTTAAGTCCTAAGACCAATAAGCTAAATAACTGGGGACTCACCCCCATAGCACCGAACTCCAACCACCCTTAACTGTGGTTTCCTGCCCACTGGGTTATGCCCACTGGGTAATTCCATGAACATCTCCCCACAAAGTTCCAACATATCATGTCACAAGCTTGATGTAGCTAGCAGGCCAACTGTGAAACGTCCAGACTTCCAGGCTAACACAAGAGGTGTCTAGATTCATCTGTGCCGAGACAGTATGGAGTGGCCCAACTGTAATATGGCCCTGGAATATTTGGGCAGACCTCTCTGTAGGCTGACTCACTGTCTTAGTCACAGACGTGTACACTCTGTACTTATAGTCTGGCTCAAGTACAGGCAGAAATGTTTACTTAGTATTGTATGTACTTAAAAGTTTTCCATAATGAAAGGTAGGCTTGGCTACAGAGAAGAAAGCCGTTGACACTCCCATGTCACCTGGGACTTGGCAGCCAAACTCCTCTCTTAAGCAGTGAAGGAAGTTAGTCAGAGGACATCAGCAGGTCCCAGATGTCAACAGCACTCTGTGTTTTGCAAGGTAGTTTCCTGTAGGTGTGTCTATTGTGGCAGGTGCTCTGTGCCAGCCAGGCCACAGAGGAGTTTCAGCCATGTTTGCCTTCAGTGGGCAGCAAGGACTGTGGTAGAGCGTCAGTGTAGCCACAGGAATACTTGAAACCCTCCTTTTGTGTTTTGAACACCTTATTTACAAGCTGTTCCTAAGACTGAGTGGGTGCCCATCAGTGGTCCTGCTGGGAGATAGGGGGCAGTTTCCAGTGTTCACTTTCTGGCTTGTTTTGTTGTTTGCTTAGAAACTTGATAATTGAACACATGTCAACTTTGTTTTTTCTTTTAAAATCTAGATTCCTGGAAAAGAGCATGTTGAGTCCTGTGAAGTAAGTGGGCCTATGAGAACAGCCAGTACATCTCAGCAGCATGTTGCCTGTTACTAATCTGACCTACGCATTTTGTGAAAACACATTTGTGAAAACTTCTCTCCAAAAAGTATGTAAGAAGTGGAATGATCTGGGAATGGGTGCCACTCATTGGTTCACAGTCTCCTTGAAGTCTACCCTGCTTTTCTTTCAAAGATGTACTATATTAATATACTATAATATACAATATACAATATATATAATACATAATATAGAATATAGAATATACAATATACAATATAGAATATACAATAGAATATAGAATACAGAATACAGAATATAAAATATAATTAATATAGAATATAATTAATATAGAATATAGTATATTATATAAAATTGTAGTATATAAATATAGTATATTATAGTGAAAGGTTTGCAAAGAGTTAGATTCGATTCCATCTCCACTACTTCCTCGATGTGCCTCATTGGGATAGTGACTTGGCATCTCCTAGTCTCAGCTGGTTCACTGTAAGTGGGAAGGATACAGTTTGTAAAAATAATAGGCTCCAGCCAATCAGTGGTGGCTCAAGCCTTTAGTTCTAGTGCCTGACAGGCAGAGGCAGGCAGAGGCAGGCAGAGGCAGGCAGAGGCAGGCAGAGGCAGGCAGAGGCAGGCAGATCTCTAAGTTGGAGGCCAGCCTGGTCTACAGAGTAAGTTCCAGGACAACCAGGGTTACACAGAGAAACTCAGTCTTGAAAACCCAATTAACAACAACAACAACAACAATAACAGGCCCCATTTGAATTCAAGAAAGCACCTGAAGGAAGGTTTTGGTCCTTTCTTTGTGCCAGGCACTGTGGTACTGTGGTATGCCTTACAGAAGGCACATACTAACCAGTAACTATAACAGAGTAATATGCAGATCCAGACAGGGAGAAGTGTGAGGAGCTTCACACTTCAAGAACAAAATAAAGAACTCAGGCTGTACAGCAATTCCCTGGCCAGTGGATGACTACTGAGTAGAATGTCCTGAAGATTTTAAAGCAAAACCCCAAAACTATTTTGGTCTTTACACACACAAATTAAATCTGATTTTTTAAAAGAATTATTTTAATATGGAACAAATCTCTCTCTCTCTCTCTCTCTCTCTCTCTCTCTCTCTCTCTCTCTCTCATGTGTGTGTATCTGTTGTCTGTCTCTCTGTGTGTCTGTCTATCTCTTTCTGTCTCTCTGTCTCTGTCTCTCTCTGTCTCTCTCTGTCTCTCTCTCTCTCTCTCTCTCTCTCTCTCTCTCTCTCTCTCTCTCT
>NW_021604791.1:6911960-6917808 GCF_004785775.1 Grammomys surdaster
TCTCTCTCTCTCTCTCTCTCTCTCTCTCTCTCTCTCTCTCTCTCTCTCTCTCTCTCTCTGTGTATGTGCACCCGCACATGTGGAGGTATGTGTCTCCTCCCTTTCCTCTTCCCCCCACCTCTCTGTTTGTGTGTAGAATTGAGGTGGAACATAGCGGTTGGGCAGGGACCTAGAGAAGGAGGCAGATGAGTAAAAACATCTAGATCAGAGTCTTAGTTTTTATTCCAAAGCAGTGGCTTGCATGAAGGAATATGGCATCACACAGCACACCTCATAGAATAACAATAATGGCCTTCAGAAAAAGACACCTGAGTTCTTTTTTTTTTTTTCAGTTTTTTCCATTTTTTTTATTGGATATTTTACTTACATTTCATGTTATCCCCTTACCTCATTCTCCCCCCGCCCCTGGCCAGGCACCCCCATCCCCTCACCCCTTCTCCTGCTTCTCTGCAGATGTGCCCCTACCTACCCCTCCCCACTCCCACCTCCCCACCCTCAAATTCACACCCACTGGGGCATCCAACCTTCATGAGGTCAAGGATCTCTTCTCCCACTTATGCTCGACAGGGCCCTCCACCCTTACATATTCAGCTGGAGCCATGGATCCCTCCCTAAGTGCTCCCAGGCTGGTGGTTTAGACCCGGGGAGCTCTGGTTGGTTGGTATTGTTGCTCTCCTCATGGGGCCACAAACCCTTTCAGCTCCTACAGTCTTCAATCTAACTCTTCCATTGGGAACCCCATGATCAGCTCAATGGTTAGCTGTGAGCATCTGCCTCTGAACATGTCAGACTCTTGCAGACCTCTAAGGAGACATCTATATCAGACACCTGAGTTCTTAATATCAGTTAGGCCAGGAATGGGGGTCTTTCTGTCTGCTGAAGGGTCACAAGGGAGGATGGCCTCTCAGAACACTGTGATCCAGCATTCCTGTGGGCAGAGGATGATGTTTTGGATTGCTGGTCTCACTTCTGAATGGTTTCCATAGAATCCAATGAGGGAGAAGTTTCTCTCTAGAATTTTTACTGTAGTAAATTCACATGAGATTGATCATTCTATCTATGTTTTAAGAGTGTGATTAAGAACATTCATGTTGTTGCACAGACCCCACCCCATTCATCTCTAGAAAAGATGTCTACTACCTTAACAGAGGTCTGTACCTATTAAACAATCATTCCACTGTGCCCTCCCCCTAGCTATGCTGCCTCTCTTCTGCCTTCTGTCTCCTTGTTTGACTCCCCCAGCCTCCTCATGTAGTGAAGTCACCAGTATTTGACCTTCTGCGACTGGCCTGTTTCGTTAGCATAAAGTTCTCATTAGAGTTTATTTTTTTCCAAGACTTCACAGATTGACTTATAGCAATACTGGGATAGCTTAGATTTCCCAAACCCTACTCTCTGACATTGTAACATGTGAAGAGCTTATGTCAGGAGACTCAGAATATGTCAGAATATCACCATATAAAGTGACCCAGCCAGACAAAAATCCCAGCACAGATGGTGGAAGGTAGACACAAAATTCACTACTAGCAGAAGAGACACTGGCTTTTGATAGCTGCTAGGAGAGAGGAGAGGCAGCTTTCTCTAATGATGATATAGATTTATCACATATTGGGGCAGCCTCCACTCCCAAGATGAGGTGGACGACACAACCTGAACTTAGTGAGAAATGAAGAAGATGGAGAAAAAGATAGAGAAGGAGAATGAGAAGGAAAAGGAGGAGGAGGAGGAGGAGAAGAAGGAGGAGGAAGAGGAGGAGGAGGGTGGGAGAGGATGAGAGGGTGAAGATGGTGGTAGTTGAAGGTATTGAGTGTATTTAGAATACCTTGTATAAAGTATTCAAATGTTCAAAGAATGTGACTCTCTCTCTCTCTCTCTCAACATGGCTACTCTTGCTGGAATACAGATATGGCCTAAGTATATACCTTTAATCCCAAACAATGAAGATAAAGTTAGTTTGTAGAAGGCAGCACCCCTGTTTCAAAGTGATGTATAATTGAGTGGCAAACAAAGTGACAAATCTGAGAAATATTTTCCAGAGTAGGATTTATGCCCAACTCTCATGAGACCAGATAGGAAAGAGAGGCAACTTAAGAGAGAGCAGTACAGAGAGGGGAGGAGAGAGTTTTACCAGAGACAGGTTGAAGAGAGAACAAGCTAGATACAGAATGGGCCAGAGAATGAGAAGGAGCCAGAAGATTAAAACAGATTGCTAATGTTAGTTTGAGGCCAAGCAGGGCAATTCAGTGAGAAGCAGAAAGAAGCCAGTTTGAATCAGTCAGATTGAGGAGGAATTTGGAGCCATAACAGCTGAGTTGAACCAGCCAGTTCGAGCTCAGAAAGAACTAGAAAGGGTGAGCTTATTCAGCAGTAAGCCTCAGAGGCTGAAAACATTCTAGGCCTAGATTAGACTGTACAGAGGCTAGAAGCTTCCAAGACTAGGCATAGGTTAGCAGACAGAGGCAGTAAGCTTCCAAGATGACACATCAGGAGAATAAAAGTTACACACACACACACACACACACACACACACACACACACACACCAGCAACATCTACATTGTGAAAGGCTTATTGAGTTTTCATGTCAATGGCTTGAATGTTGTCTATTATCCACAAAAGGTTCCCTCACAGAAGGACCAGCTGTAATTGGCTATCTTCTTCTGACCCACCCTTCACCTTCTCCAGCATAGTTTTGGTAGAAACATCTGTTTGTGGAGGTGTATCCCTGGGTGACAAATACTGTGGACTTTGAGATGCCTTGCTTTTTTCAAGTAGGATAATAAACACTCAGGAATCATTTTAAGATAATCTCAATCTATACTTACATAAAGCTGTTCTGTAGCTTGGCTCTGTCATGTTCTCTAATGGCTCCTGTTAAAGGGTTAGTTTCCAGCTTGGTGCTGTTGGAAGTGGGTGGAAACTTTAAGACATGGAACCTACTGGGAGGGTGTCTTGTCACTGAGAGCCTGCCCTGGAGAGTACCGTGAGATTCTAACTTCTTCCTCCTCTTTTTCACACCTTAACCACAAGAAAAAGAACCTTGCCCTCCACTTACCTCCTCTATGAAGTGCTGCCTCAGACCATGGGCTGAAACTCCCAGACTAGGAACTATAAACACCTTTTCTCTTTATACATTATTTATGTCAGGTATTTTGTTGCAGTAACAGAAAGTTGACTAATACACACAAAAGCAGCTTGTGTCATAATTGTTTTGTACTACAGTGAATGTCCAATTACTTGACTGATTATATACCTAGTTCTCTTTTCTCCAAAAAAAACCAAACCAAACCAAAACAAAACAAAACTTTTTTTTTGTTTTTCGAGACAGGGTTTCTCTGTGTAGTCCTGGCTGTCCTGGGACTCACTCTGTAGACCAGGCTGGCCTCAAACTCAGAAATCCGCCTGCTTCTGCCTCCCAAGTGCTAGGATTAAAGGCATGTGCCACCACTGCCTGGCAGAAAAAACAAACAAACAAACAAACAAAAAAACTTTTATGAAGAGCTCCAAATGGATAGAAACTACTTGACATAATAGCCTTATTAAAAAAGTCACTTCTCATCAGTAGTTTAATTTCTTGGAAACATGTTGGCTTTAAATCTTTTTTCCCCTTTTCTTCAAATTTTATCATTTGAAAATACTTCTCAAAGTATTTTCTCAAAGGGCTAGAGAAATTTATGCACAGTTAAGAGCACTTATGGCTCTTGTAGAGGACCCAGGTTCAATTCCCACCACCTACATGGTGGCTCGTCACCATCCATAACTCCAGTTCCAGAGGATCCAGTGCCCTCTTCTGACCTCCGTTAGCACTAGGCATGCTTGTGGTACACATACATACATTCAGGCAGGACACTCATACACATAAATATTTAAATAAAATAAATAAACACAAAATTAATGGAATATGTCTTTTTTTTAAATCTTTTTAATTTCTTAAAATTTGGTAGATATTATGTCGGTGCCCACAGAAAACAAGGTATGTGGCTTGTTCTTGCAATAATCTAATGAGTTTAATATTAGATTTTGATTGGCAAGACTCACATAATCATCTAGTGCTAAATTCACAGAATAATAAGAAAATCACATATGCCTAATCTTTTTTTTTTTTTTTGTGACGCAAGGGATAGGATACCCCAGGGGGTTAGATAGCTGGTTGTCTTGCTGAATCACTGGTTAGTGGAGTTCCTATTGTCTGGGCCTGATTTTAGATTTGCAGTTGGAGAAGTTTCTGTGCCAACACCCCACGGGATACTCCCTGAGGAAGAGAATAAGATAGGCTCACATTAACTTACGAGAGAATGGTGGATAAATATGCTTGTTGGTTTATTAATTTTAATGGGATATTTCTTCCCAGGCACTGAAATATTCATTTTTATCACCTAATGAGTCCTTCCAGTACTAGGGTGCTTGAGAGACTGAATGCAAAATCAGAAGGCTGCTAAGTGAAGACAAGACAGAAGTGAGTTTATGGACATGGCTCCAAGGGCTTTATTATCCTGGCTGTGGGGACAGTGGGGTGCATTGAAGCCCTCCTGCAGGCACCTCTGAGAGAAGTGATCCTGTTGTGACTGACATTGCTGGTCTTTACCACTGACTTTTCTGAGTACCCATTTCCGGTTGGGCTGTCACTCCACTGAGTGACACATTTCTCCTCAGCTATAATAGTATCAAGGTCAAGCAGAAGTGAGGTCACACCGCCTCTTCAAAGTGGCATGACTCCTCACATAATCTGGAATGACTTAGAGCCGTGGGCCACTCTGAAGGGTTATTATGGATGGCCTGATCATATCGTTCTCTCGGCCTCCATTTATCTGTCATTGCATCCAGAAAGGAGGGAGAGAGATAAAGGTATGGCTCAGGAACAGAGCTCTCTCTCACTTAGACACCGTGGAGCCCTGGATTCACACTTACCACTGGAAAAAAATAAATAAAACAAGAAAGCATTCCATTTCGTTAGAGCAGAATATTATCCATTAGTAATCTCTGGGTTCTTTCTTTCTTTAATTAGATTTCTAATTCCTTCATTTATCAAACCCATCTCTGTTATATTATTCTATGGATTATGTTCTGGAGAGATGCTTGGAACTCAAGTCAGTTGGGAATTTAGCTTCAAGCAACCAGAGAAAGTTCTTAATCATGGCCTGACCTTCACAGATTTATTTAAAATAAAGGAATATCATTTACCCCCAAGTTTTTACTGTTATCCCTTTCTCAGTGACCCCTCATAGTTCTGACTGGGTCTGAGTCCTTGGATCTGGGTGTTCATTTTCTTCTTCTTCCCATGTGTCTACTCTACAGAGTGCCAAGGTCTAATGGGACATATTTGAGTTCTACCCATCTCGAGATAATGTTAGTTTTTGCACAGTTACATGGTATTAAGTTTCTTTTGAACATGAACTAATAATGACTCTGGGCCCTAGGCCATATTGTCTTTTTGCTAGCCTACATGTAGGCTAGAAGCACTCCATACTTCCTTCCCAAGAACCAGGCGTTACGGGGCCAGCCTTGTCATCATGATCGATGTTGCTTATATGGCAAAAATGAATGTGCTGGTTAGGGGTGTTTTCACTTCCCATTTAAGACTTCTGGGTGTGGTGTGTTTTTTCAAAAAAAAAAAAACCCTATAACTAGTAGATTTTAAGTGGACAAGATGCAGCTTTGAGCCAGGCGTTGGTGGCACACGCCTTTAATCCCAGCACTTGAGAGGCAGAGACAGGAGGATTTCTGAGTTTGAGGCCAGCCTGGTCTACAGAGTGAGTTCCAGGACAGCCAGGACTACACAGAGAAACTCTGTCTCGAAAAACCAAAAAAAAGAAAGAAAGAAAGAAAGAAAGAAAGAAAGAAAGAAAGAA
>NW_021604791.1:6917908-6920543 GCF_004785775.1 Grammomys surdaster
AAGAAAGGAAAAAAAAGATGCAGCTTTGATGATTACAATCTCAGGATCCAGAAGAACAAACGCCATAGAGTGGAATCTGTGTCTTGGAAAGGGAACAGATAATATAATGTATTTTTAAGTTAGCAATTTGTTTAGTCTCCAGAGGCCCTGGCAATGTGCTAAGGTTATGGGGGTAAAAAAAAAAAGTACCTGCAGAGAGGAATTTCGCAGTCAGAATCGACGTTTAAAATAGCAGTGTGTTAACGCTTAAAAAGAAATCATGCGTGCATCTTTAATCAGCTCCAGTGTTTGCAGCTGGATCTGATGAATGAGATCGTCCCAGCTTGCCATTTTCCAGCCTCTGGCTTTCATTATTTATAGGCTTCCAAACTGAGCCTGTGGCACACTCTTAAATCAAAGACTTAGCTTTGCTAGACGTTCAGGCTCATGCCTGAATGGAGCATGTGTCAAATGTGTCCAGGCCCCGTATTATTTATGAATAATTAGCCATTTAGCTCAAAATCAAGAACACATTCAGTGATTTTCAGTTCTGGGGTTTGTTCCTTGAGAGTGAACCATTAGGTGACCAGTGTTTGATAACATATCCAGCGAAGGCAGACTTCTTTTTTTGCAATGTCAAATGAAGATATATCATAGAAAAGATGATTAAAAACTCAAAGGTAAATTTAATAGTTCATGAATTTCTATGATCTTACCACAGAGAAATTTGAGTTTGAAAGACAGGCTCAGCACTCTGACGGCCTCCACCAAGAGGCTAGTGAAGCCCTGACCTAAATTCAAATGGGGTTGCTATGGTTTGAACTAAATTTCTTGTGGAAATTCAGCTCTCAAATTGATGGCATTTGGAGAGGACCTTTGAGTGACAGATCATGGATCGGGGCAGGCATGATGAGATGACTAGCTGTAGAGGAAGAAGGAGAATATGCTTCCGTCGTTCTTGCTACTCACACCCTCTGCCATGTGATACACAGCACACAGATCCAGCCCCTTGATATTGGACTTCCAAGGCTCTAAAACTGTAAAACATAAACTTGTTTTTCTTAAAAATTATGTAGCAACAGATATTCTGTTATAGAAATGCCAAACTTAGACAGTAGTCCTAGGGACATAGTAAAGCATAGTTTCCAAGGACCAGGAAGAGGTGTGGATTCACACTCTTGGGCTGGCTGAAGAACTGATACCACATTTGAAAGACTACGGAAAGGCCTCATGTGGCCCAGCCCAGGCCTTTAGTGACAAAGCAGGTTTACTCAGTGTCTGAACTATATGGGTAGTTCTTGGTGATCAATCGATTTTTGTCTCTGTTGTTGTTTGTTTTATTCAAGACAGAGTTTTTATGTACAACTGAGGCTGTCCTGGAACTCATTCTATAGACCAGGCTAGCCTCAAACTCCCAGAGATCTGCTCCTTAGTGTGGGATTAAAGGCTCCTGTCACCGCTGCCTGCCTGACATGACCAATTTCATTTATTCTCTGGGGTCTTCCTCATTATCTGAATATCCTAAGGAGTTACTTTCTTTCTTTTTTTTTTTTTTTAAAGATTTGTTTATTTATTTTATTTATGAGTACACTGTAGCTGTCTTCAGATACACCAGAAGAGGGCATCGAATCTCGTTATGGGTGGTTGTGAGCCACCATGTGGTTGCTGGGATTTGAACTCAGGACCTCTGGAAGAGCAGTCAGTGCTCTTAACCGCTGAGCCATCTCTCCAGCCCCAGGAGTTACTTTCTTGTGGTCAGAAACACATCCACTTATTTTTTTTTCCCACTTCTTCCTGTCACCCGGGTCTTTTGACCTCCCAGAGGAGGCTTCCTGGCAGTGTCAATTCCAACTGCGGTATTTTAATCTGCTGTGGGATGGGATGGGCTTCTCCATGCCCTCGAATTTTATGGTTGAGTTCTACGTTTTTGTTGCTACGACAAAAGGAATTTAATGGAGGAAGGGTTATAGTTTGGCTCACACTTTCAGGGGAGACAGTCCCTCATGGCGGATAAGGTGTGGCAGAGTTCACGGTGTGAAGGGCATGTGGCTTTGACCCCTCACACCTGGGAAGACCAGGAAGGGGAGCGCCTGGAACAGTGGTGCTCAGCTGCCATGCTCCATTCAGCTCCTTATCTAGTCACCCACATTCCCTCTCAGATTTCTATAGGAGTTCCCTCAAAGACCTATCCGGAGAATTCTAGGAGATTCTAAGTCCAGCCGACTTGTCAATTGAGATGAATCGTCACATCTCTCTATCATGATTAAAGAACAGAACCTTGGGGCTGGGGAGATGATTCAGCTAGTAAAGTGCTTGCATTGGGCCTGGGTTTAAGTATAGTGACCCATATAAACAGCTGGGCATGGTGACATAGTCACTCATGTGTCCCCAGGGCTGGAGAAGCAGAGATCAGGGTGACATAGTCACTCATGTGTCCCCAGGGCTGGAGAAGCAGAGATCAGGGTGACATAGTCAGTCATGTGTTCCCAGGGCTGGAGAAACAGAGAGCAGCAGCTGTGTGGGTCTCACTGAACAGTCAACCTAGCATTCTGGGCAAGGCCCAGATCCCAGTGAGAAATGTTCTCAAAGTTTTCTTTCTGAACAAAAATAGAAAGAAAGAAAGAAAGAAAGAAAGAAAGAAAGAAAGAAAGAAAGA
>NW_021604791.1:6920553-6969772 GCF_004785775.1 Grammomys surdaster
AGAAAGAAAGAAAGAAAGAAAGAAAGAAAGAAAGAAAGAAAGAAAGAAAGAAAGAAAGAAAGGAAGAAAGAAAGAAAGAAAGAGACCATAACCAAGACAAAGGAAAAAAATCTGAGGTTGAGTTTTGGACTCTGTGTATTTATACACCCAGACTATCTACTAACCATGAAAAATAAGAATCTTCTTTGTCTCTGATTCTCCTGAATTACAGTTGAATATTGTGAAAAAGAAAGGCTGAAGAAACTATCATCTACCTCGTATCTAGATCCTATCTGTCTGTCTATCTATCTATCTATCTACTATCTATCTATCTATCTATCTATCTATCTATCTATCTATCTATCTATCACCTTTCTATTTATTCCTTTTTGCATTCACTTTCAAGTTCTATTACTTGACTTAATAATATCTTATAGGCACATGTAATGTACATATATGTGAGTCATTTTAAGCAGGCACATTTTACGGTATACTGTATATAATTTTATCAATTAGTCATCCACTCATAGTCATTTTAATAATACAGTATTACATTTAAAAGCCGCACTCTATAAGAAGATTCTATCAGAATGACAACGATATACTCACCAAAATCACATCATAGTATTCAGCAGACTCAGCTCTGACGACTTTCTGCTCTGATGACTCCACTCGATGGTGAAGGTAAGAAAGGACCTTTAAAAGAGGTCTTGTTTATGCCTCTTCTCTTCCTGTGGATCATTTGTGTGTTTCAATTCTAGATTCATTCATGTTATCAATATTAGTCTAGAGTCCAAGTTCAGTTCCAAAGCATGCTTGGAATTTTGCAACTTTGTAATTCACAGCAAGAACAAGAAAGATGCAAATCCTTACTAATAGATAACCCCCTGAATGTCTTCCTACTTGCTACAGTCAGTGCTTATTCTTTGTGATACAGTTGGAGCAGCGCTGGGGTAAATGACCTTTCCAGTTCTTCCTCCCTGTGATGCCTTCACTGCTGGTTCTTCCTGAGGGCAGATAGAAGAGGCAGTCACCCTCTATCTTTTGATGTATCGTGCCATGCTCTGAGGTCAGCATGAGAGAATTAATATCCAGTGGCCTCATGCTGTTCAGCCTGACCTGGACACCCAGCCCTTCCCAACGGCTTCTCAGAATGAATGGTGTCATTCTTCACAACCCACCTGTAGGCCACACCCACCCACCCCAGACCTTCTGTATTGTTTGTACCTCTGTGTCCTTCTGTATTTCCTCTCATCTGACCCAGTTCCATATTCTTCTTAACTTCCTAAGCTCCCGCCCATCTTGCACTTTGGAAGTTAATGGCTGTCATAGGACACTTTCTCATCGAGTCTCAGCCACTGCCCTGATGGTCCTGGCCTTCTGCTGGATCTCCTTGAAGCCTGGATGCTTCTACAGTTGTCCCTGTCCCTGCAGCCGTCTCCAGTGGAGCTGTCTGATCACAATAAAGGCCCCATCTCCCAAAGCCGCTGTGGCTGTGCTTTCTCTGCTGCATGAAGCATTCTCTTGTCTAAGGGTCCTCTTCTCTCTCTCACTTGTGACAGCATGGCTGCTTCATGTTCCCACATGGAGGGCTCTAGGACTCCTCTCTGTGCAGCTCTCCTTACATGGCCTCATCAACTGTCATCATTTTAACTTTCATTAGCGTCCCTCGCAAACCTGTTTCTCCCAGATGTGTCTCCTTCCTGTAGTTCTCCTGAGCTCCACATACCCAACCTGAACAGTTGGTCCTTCAACAATTAATGGCTCAAAGAAGAAATCAGTGGGGAAACTAGAAAAATAACTGGAGATAAACTCATGTTCTTCACCTGGTGTCTCTGCATTAAGGACTAATAGGTTCTGCTGGTTTGATGAAGAGTCTCAAGACATAGACATAGAAATATGAGATGGTTTTGTTTATTTAATTGCTTTACTTGGTTGGAAATACCCTTAACATGATCTTAGCCCAATTCCATAATGACTCAATCATTTTCAGTTGGTAAAACTTAATTCTCTTTGGTCTAATGCTTCAGTCCTTAAATTTGTCTTCTCCCTGTGTGCTAGTAAAATCTAGAGCTATGACCTGATGGCCGCTTGGGTAGAGAGGTGGTGTGATCTGAGAAAGGTAGTGTGATCTGTCTCAAGATTCCAATTCCTACTCCAGATTAGAGGAGCAGAGATGAGGTACAGGAGGGTTGATGGTCTCTTTAAGAGATCACCTGACTCGTCTCTTCTAAGGCTATGTGGACACTTTCCTTTGACAGTGCTGACTTTCATCTTCTTGATGGTCCCTCCCAAGGCTGACTCTCTAGGGCCTGTTAGGCGACCCTCACCCCCTACCTTTCTGTTGAGGTCTATGTTTCTCCACAAGATCTAAAGCAGATTCTGGGATCTCCCTCCACAAGCTCTGAGCACTGTAGAGAACATAGAAGCTATGGGATCCCAGTCATCTCTTTTCCTATGGGCTTGTGCCAGTAAAACACCTGGTTTCAGAATATTCTGGATCAGAAGTGATTCTACAGTTTCTATAATACCACAAATTTTGGAGCAAATGCTATGCCCTCCCAGGAAGCTTTGCTTTCTCCATTCAGAGCTCCCACTGGGCCCAGGGTGAACATTTAGTCCAGGACCAAGAAATTTGTCTCCTCCTCCTGAGGGAAGCTCATTGACTCCATTGCAAGTTCTTCTGGAGCTTTCTGCTAGTCAGAAAACTCCACACCCAGGAGAGCAGCAAATTACCTCTACCATGATATCTCTTCAAGGATG
The DNA here is from genome assembly GCF_004785775.1 of Grammomys surdaster. Taxonomy (NCBI): domain Eukaryota; kingdom Metazoa; phylum Chordata; class Mammalia; order Rodentia; family Muridae; genus Grammomys; species Grammomys surdaster. The sequence continues at coordinate 6,923,296 of NW_021604791.1, forward strand.
ACAGCCTGTTTCTTCTCATGGTCCTTTGGTTATGGCAGCAAGAAGAAGAAAGGGGTAGTAGCTGTGCCCCTCCTGGAAAGTCCTGTGGGAGGCATCCCTGGTCACAAGGCTCTTTGACTCTGTCTTCAGAATGTGGGAATCATGTGGGCTTTTGATTTAACTGCAAGCTTTCTTTCTAGATATACCCCCCACAAACTCTGGCTCCACGAAATTCTTTCTCTCAGGGTTACTTATCTGTTCGGCTAACACAGCTGTTGGGTAGGTGAATACTGGCTGATAGAGGTTCTGTGCACAGGGTGGCTTTGCTTCGGGTACAGGCTGCCTTGGGGATGTGCTGGTCTGCATGCCTCTCTTTGGCTCTTGAGATCAACCACTAAGGCATGGAGGAACAGCAGAAGATGCTGTCAAGTTGTATCTGCTGGCATTCTGATGACCAGGGAAAAGCTCATGGTAAACTTGAAGCCCAGGATGTAGGGCTGGGGAAAGTACTCCCTCTTTAACGGAAGGTACTGTGAAGTCGCCTGTCAGTGAGCATACGTGGGAGTGGGGAGAGGAGAGAGAGGGAGGGAGGAAGGGAAGGAGGGAGGGAGGGAGAGAGAGAGAAAGAGAGAGGGAATACAGCTTGTTCTGCATGAGTGAGACCTTCTCTGTCCTTTGTGAGCACAGCAACCCCCTCCCTACTCAAAGTCCTCTGTCACCTTCCGGCAGTCGACTTACACGTAGCTTTATACTAAGTCACTGTTTCCAGGGAAATTCAGTTCCATGGCAACTATTTATTCCTTTTCATTAAAAATCAATTTATTAAAGTTCCACCTTAAATTCTTTTTATTCTAAAAGTCACAAATAAAATCCTCACACAGGTAGTTTAAAGGAGACACTCAAACATGTTTACGATCCCAGCTTTCCTTCCTCCATTTACTTTCAGCTCTTCATTTTACTTTAAAAAAAAAACTATACTTTTAGAGCACCCGTTGCCCAGAGGACAGATCCGAAAGGCTTTCAGATTCACCATTGAATCGATAAAGTGCTTTTACCTTTTCTCGAATACTGTGAAACTTGGCAAAAGAAGAAAAATGAATTAATTTATTTTTTCATCTGTTCAATAGGAATGCACAGTAGATAGAAAATGACGGGGGTCAGGGGAAGCCATTTAGTGGAGCTTTAGAATCTGCGAGTTGAGATAGCTTCAGAGTCTAAGACTTGAGATATCTTAGGTTCCATGAGTGTTCGAACTTAGTAGTCATTTTCTAAGTAGTTTGAAGCCAGTTTTGTTTTCCTTTATTCACGCAGCTTCATGGTTGGTGGTCAATGGAGTGTGGATTTGCCTAGGGCAAGGCAGGCATGTATAGAATAGCCTGTGGTTCTGGAGAACAAGGATGCAAAGATGTATGGCACAGACATATGGAGCTGAAATGGGTGGCCCTGGGGATCACTTTGTCCTCAGATTCATGGATAGTGGTGATTAGCTGGTGCCAGGGAGTTTAATTTACTGTACTTGCTATGGGAAAGAAAGAGGGTGAAGTTTAAGGCCTCAGAGAAACCATGCTGCTTCCTTAAGCCACAGAGTTTGAGATACTTCGTGGGGACCCTGACCCAGTAGGAGTGGTCCTCTGCAGGACACAAGTACACTATCACTCTTCATCACTGTCACCATGACTGTGACAGTGACAGGTTAACCTGATCGATGGCTTTCTGCATTCAGACTCTGAAACAGTTCCACAGCTTGGACTCACTGAATACACACAGCCACCCTGCACAGCCGGGGACAGTCGTTACCATTTCTGTTTTTGCAATGAACTAAAGGAGGGTGGTGAGTTACAGAGAAATAGTCACCTGGCCAGTGATGGTTAGAGCATTGATTTGTCTAAAGGTGGCACCAGGGTGCTCAATCACTGAGCCGTACTGCCTAAGGTTGAGGGGTGAAGAACGGGAGACGCTGGGACCCGCTACAACCCTGGGGACCTCTCTTACTGCAGTTCCCATGGAGTGCAGCTTCTCAAAACTCCAACTCTAGGAAGCTGGCAAAAACCCCCGGAAGGAGCAGAGGCGCTCAGTCTACAGATTGCCACTGCCATATTGGCAGCTTTAGGGAGAAAAGGTGCTACATGAGCATGGTGACTTGAGGTGGATTTCAGTATGTGGCAGAAGCAGAGAGATGGGTTGACAGCTACGTTAGGGACAATCTGTCAGCCATCCTGAGCTAGTGTTGCAGACCAAAGAGTCTGTGCGCCTAAGAGGCCTGTCTGAGTTTCAGCAGCCAGGGAGCCCAAACACTGACCTGTTGTGTCACGGAGTTTTTTATTTGTGGTTGTTGTTCTTGCTGTAGTTGTTGTGATGGTTGTTGTTGTTAAATCACCATCCAGCAATAGATCACCTTGAGTAGACACCACATAGTCTCACTGTATATGTTCTTTGATATCCAGGGACAGAGAACTCTGCTGTGGCTTCAGGACCTCACTTAAGATGACCATGGTTGGTTGAGTCTCTATGGTGTAAGTGAAAATAAAAGAATGCTTTGAAAATATTGGTGCTATTGAAATTTACTTATTTCATTAAAATAAACTCTCAACTATTTTTACGACCAGTATTGATTACGTAAGGGTATGGCTTGATGGAAGAAAGTCAGAATGAATCCCAAGGTTGTGTGTGGGGGAGCACAGTGAAACTGTCTTTTCCTTCGTGATTTAGGATTTTAATTGTTCCCTTGCGTAGAGGGTCTGAGAGCAATATTAGGAAATTCAACTTCCTAAGGCACACATTTCCCGTAGGAAAAAAACATACCAGTTAACCTTTATTTTTATTTTATGTGTATAGATATGCTGGTTAGTTTCATATCAACTTGACACACGCTATTGCTATCTGGAGAGAGGAAACCTCAGTGAAGAAATCACCCTTACCAGATTGACCTGTGGGCAAGCCTGTGACGGCATGATTTCTTAATTAGTGATATATGTGGATGGCCCAGCCCATTGTACACTCTGAGACCCACGAGTACCACTTACCAGCAAACATATATTTGGTGAACTTGAGTCACATCTTTCAGGCTTGTTTTCCATGTATAAATATGTTGGAACTGTACGACGGAAACCCAGGGTGGGCTTTCCACGGCGGTGGGTCCCAATAACTCGAGAAAGTCCAGAGTTCCAAGAGTTTTATTGTTCATGGTGTGTGATAGATGGTCTAGGTGCACTCTCCCCCCCCCCCCGCCCCCAGTTAAGCCAGGGGAGAGCTGGCTTAAATAGGGAGGGGAGAAAGAGGAGGGACTGGGAAAAGGAATAACTTAATTTAGCTATGCCCCCTGGCCATTAGGTAACTCATGAATATGGAAATCTCTTGAGGCTGAAGCCTGTAGTCACGCCCTCTACCTGGAGGTGGATGGTGACACAGACATCTCTGGGAAAAGCTGCTTAGCCAAACGTGTGTCTGCAAGGTGCAGGTTAATGGAGATGTAGACCGAATGTCAGGAGTCTGGAATCCAGGGGTGTGGTGAGATACGTGCCATCCCTACACAGGCAATGGTCACCTGTTGAGTCTCTGGCTATTTCTAAGCCAGTGCTCTACGGGGAGATAAAATCATTCCTTTACAGTCCTACATAAACATGGAAATTTATACAGGTTCTTATATTTAAATATGTACTTATAATAGTACATTCTTCATTGGAGTGCTGTAGATGAAATCACATAAGAGAAAACGTTATCATTGTTCAATTTCAGATACCTTAGAACGGTGCCCAGCAACGCATAGTTAGTATTTGCTGAATAAGTGAATGATGGAACGTTTCGTGCAGATAAAGATACTAAAACTGATGTATAAATCCCATAAGTTTGCATCTATTTCTGGATCCTTCTCTTATTCCGCCACTCACTCTGTTCTTGGAGCACCGCCAGATCAGGCAGACCGGTAGCATTGTGCACATGCGCACACGTGAGTTCCTCAGAAGAGGATTCATTTTTAGATTTCATAATATATATACATGCTATAGCTAATACATCTTCCTCATCTCTGTGTATTTGTTTTACATATGGTTCATGTTCTCACCACTTATTTCAAGCCAGCTAAATATAGTATTATTTCTAAATGAGTACATGAGTTGAGTACACTGAGACGAGACAAAACTAGAGACACGTTAAGACTATTCACGGGGCAGCATAGAAGTAGCTCAGTTTATTTTTATTCTACTCCCCATCCCCATTTAGATACAGCGGTATTCAGAGAGCTCATTTATGCATAATCCTCCTTTTCACGTCATGAACTTTTTTATAAGGAGAATGAAGGCTCAGTGAAAGGAAATAAGAAGAAACACAGACTACTTTTGCCAGTAGGGAGTCTATCATCCAAAGAAGAAAGACAAACCACAAAAATGTATGACCCACTTAGCGAGTGAGTACGCACTGGATAAAGTTACGGCATCTCCCACACACTGGGAGAAGGAGAGCAAACTGATCCGTACCTTGAGTTGGAGCCTCACCTACTAGTAAGGCCCGTTGTTCTTAGAGTTGCCGACTCAGGTCGCAGGTTTAATGGCATCTAAGAAACAGGAACCTGGCCCTCTCAAGCGCCTTTGCCAAGACTAACCATGCTATGATATAATACATCAATTCCAGGTGATAAATGAGTGGAAAATCAGCCATTGTTGATGTGGGTAGGAGCGGCTTCTGTGTGATTGGTCCAGCAGTGAGCAGCGTTGCCAAAGCTCTGGCATTTCCCGTCCTTTTCCATGAAGGATCAAGAAACACTTTGTGGGGATTTTTGCTATTGTGGTTTGGGAGTCTCATGGCCCACGTTTTTCTACAGAGAGACTGAAGCTGTGGCGACAGGGCGGAAGGAGAGAGGTAGGTTCTGCAGCTTTGGACAAGTTCCCGACGCTGTATCAGAGCGTGCTTGCTTCTGACCGATGTAACCTGTTTCTAACTGCTGCAGCCATGACACTAACATCTGACTTACATACGTGTGCTAGGTACACCTAGTTCTAGACAACTCGACAATATGCTTAGGTCACCTTGTCTCAGCCTTTCCCATCCTTCAGGAGGACTCTAACAGCCAGGAGCAAGCTTTCCACATACAGACCATCAGGGCGCAGTCTACAGACACAGTTGTCTCTGTTAGCAGACTCTCACACTCACCACACTGTGCACCGGCCTCCGTAATCCCTGAGTCTGATACTGGATGTCCAGAGAGAGGCCTAATTGTCTCCAGCCTGTGGGAAATATTCATACTAGCCAAAGATAATGCTACGTATTCCCTGCCCCACCAGATGCTCCCCCAGACCTAAAGTAAAAGCTCTCTGGCCCTCAGCCCCCGTCCATCTGCATCATGTTTGGCACTGGTACTTTCTGGGACAGATGCTCTTCTTAGGAACCATCCTTCCAGAGCAACCACCCTGTAATATGGTCTCCCTGTTCTATTACTACACTTTTAAAAGTATTTTAAAGCCCCTGGGAGCTGGTCTCTTCTAAGTTCTCTTAGCTATGGTGGGGACTCAGAAATATGAGAATTGGAAACTATGGGGAAAAGGTGTCTTGGTTGCAAGGACTCTTAGCTTTGCTTTGCTGGGAAAACTTTGCCCCCATGTTTTTTTGTTTTTGTTTTTGTTTGTTTGTTTGTTTGTTTTTTAGAACAGCTTCCTTCCTGTTGGGTCCACATTGTCCTTAAATGACACCATGCCTGACAAAATCTGCAATTTCTGATTCATGTCTATCTGTCTTAGGTTTTTCTCTGACCTTATTCTAGATTCCATGAGGAATTGGCTTACTTTGGGTCTCTGTAAGTAGTTTAGGCAGACAACAGAGAGAAAACACGGCTTCGGAGCCCAGATGACAGGAATGAGAAGATCAGGAGAACCCACTATTGCCCATCACCGGAGGCATTTCTTGGTAGTAATTCAAAAAATAAGTAAAGTGTTCTTCTTAAAGAATCGTGTAATTATTGTGAATTATTTGGCTCCCAAACAAGTTTGTTTGGTCAACTAGCCACTTACTGGAGAGCAAAGAATAAAAGGGAAATTTAGAATCGTCTTACACCCAGTCTCCTAGGAGGAGTTACGAATTGATGACTTCTGAAAGTCCAAAGCAAATTCAGATAAAAGCCACACCCACTGCTGGCATGAAAACTAATTTGGAGTGTGCAGAAAGCTAAATCCTGGAAACTACTTCACAGTAAACAGCTATTTCCGAGACTTATTTGAAACTCACGGACAGCTAACAGGTCTGAAGAGAAATAGCACGTGTGTTCAGCAGTGTGAACACGCATTTCCATTCACTTTATCCTTTGTTATTTTTATCAGGTCTGAAAGCTTTCTTCATATTATCTCATAATACTTTGTCATCTTTATACCACATAATTTAACATCGAGAGGTGCTAATGTGAATGGTAGTATGTTTGAAATGAAGTTTTTCCCCTATTTGCTCCTGGTTTCTGGGAAAGTGGCTGACTCTTGGACGTTAACGTTGCATCATACCACCTTGCTATAAATGCTTATGGTTACATCATAAACGTTTATTGGCTACATCAGGTTTTTGGTTGGTTCTTTAGATTCTTTTTTTTTCTTTAGGTAAAAGATCTCTATGGTTTGGCTATTAGTTAACTGTGAGCATGTTTGAAAAGCTTGGTCCCCTGGGTGGTAGTGTTGGGAAGTTCTGAGGAAACTTTGAGGGGTAGAGCCCAGAGCAAAGTCCTTAGGTTACAGGGGTGGGAGTTGGGGGAGGGGGCATTGTAGAAGAAGGTGTCAGCCTTTTTCTCTCTCTCCAGTCCAGGCTCGAGATGTGACTGGTTGCCATACCCGGTGTTCCCAACCGTCCCAGCCCCACATAAACCTCACCAGTTCTGAACCAATACAAGCACATTGCCCTCGAACATCCAAAGTTGCAAACTAAATAAAACTTTTCTCTTTATAAAGGAGGCTGTCTCCCCATGCATCATATTTAGTAATACAAACTGGCTAATACATAGCTCACATTTTCCAGGCATGAAACCAGTGTTATTTCTTCCTTCACAGTATTTGCTAGAGTTTATTTTATTTTATTTTTTTAGTCTGATTGCATTAGCTCAAACTTCCAGTACTATGTTAAGAGGGAATATCTTTACCCAATTCTTGATTTTAGAAGAACAGCTTCAAGTGTTCTCCTCATTAAATGTGAGTCAGCTGCGGGGGAGGGGGTTCTAGAGAGACGGCTCTGTGGTTAAGAGCACTTGAATGTTCTTCCAAGAGGTCCTGAGTTCAATTCCCAGCAACCACATGGTGACTCACAACCATCTATTACAGGATCTGATTCCTCCTTCTGATGTGCATGAAGCCAGAGCACTCACATACATAAAATACATAAAACTAAAAAAAGTGTAAGTCAGCTATGGGTTTCTATAAATTGTCCCCTCTATTCTCCTCTATTCTCTATTCTCAGTTTATTGGGAAATATTTATCTTATTGTGAATGGGTAATAGATTTTTAAATGTTTTAATTAATTAATTACTAATTTATTGATGTGTGACTTTTCTTCTTTCGTCAGTTGAGATGATGAATTGCCTTAACTGGTTTTCAAACTCTGAGCCTGATTTGCACACCTGGGATAAGTCCCACTCGGTAGAGTGTGCAGGGCTCTTACACACTGCTTGGTTTAATTTGCTGATATTTGTTCAGGATCTCTGCACCAATGCTCCTGAGGGATACCAGTCTGTAGTTTCACTTTTCTGCCATTTTGGCCTGCTGTAGCAAACCAGTATGACGTGGGTAGTTAGTAAACGACAGGTGTTTGTTTCTCAGGGCTCTGGAGTGTATGGAGCCTAAGATCCAGTTGGCAGCAGATTCACCATCTGGTGATCACCTTTTCCCGGTCCATAAGTGATACCTTTTTGTTCAAGTGAAGACTAGGAAATAAGCTTCCTTGGGCGTCTTTCCTAAGGATCCCAGTTCATCCAAGAGGCTCCACCTTCACGACCTACTTGTTTACCAAAGGTCTCTCCTTAAATGTGTAACAGTAAGACTAGCTTTTAATATTTAGATTTTAGAGAGACACAAACATTCAAACCAAAGCACAGTTCTCCTATTGTTGTCTGGTCTTGATATTAGAAACTGCTGTTGTCCATGGAACCCTGGGCTCTAGGACCCTTCCTTACGATCCCGAAATCTGTGTGCACTCACGTAGAATGACACAGCATTTCCATATCGCCTTTATAATCCTCTCCGATGCTTTAGACCATCCCTGGATTACTTATAATACTTTATACAATGTAAATACTGTACAGCACAGTAAACAGTGTATAATAGCATGCAAAGAGCCATTACACCTGATTGTTTAGGAAATAACAATAAGTTAAGTAAAAGGAGCCTCTGTGTTTGGTAAAAACTTTTCTCAAGTATTTTAGTTAGTGATTGGTTGAATCTGCAGATGTGGAAACTGGGAATGTAGAGGCTGAGTGTGCTCCCTTCAGCTCAGAACAGGTAGGAAAGCATTCCTTAAATGCTTTTTAGAATTCACCAGCAAACCCTGAACCTGCTGTGTGTGTTTGTGTGTAGGTGCATGTGTCTCTGTGGTATGTGTGTGTGTTTGTGTGAAGTGTATGTGTGGAGTATGTCTGTCTGTGTGTGTGGATGTGCAAAGCATATGTCTTGTCTGTGTGTGTGTGTGGTGTGTGTATTTGTGTGTATATGTTATGCATCTATGTGTATGTATGTGTGTCTGTATGTGTGTGGGGGGGTGTCTGTGTGTATGTATATGTGTGTGAATGTGTGTGTGTCTTTGTGTGTGTGACTGTGTGTGAGTGTGTATGTTGTTCTCTTACAGTCTTGGGTTTATTTAGGTTTGATATGTCTTCTTGAGTGAATTATCAAAATTATGTATTTAAGGTTCTTTCCATCTATTGAAGTTGTGGATAGTGGGCAGAGTAGATTAAAGGTTTTTGCTACCAAGCTGAAGATCTGGGTCCAACTCCTCAGACCCACATGGTAGAGAGAAGAGACACTCACAGGTTGTGGTACATGCAAACACAGCACACTTGCACCCATGCACACACACATGTATTTTTATTTGTGAATATTAAATGTTGACAGTATTCCTTTATTATACCTTTATGGCCATGGGATCTCTAGATTCACTTTATTTCTGGTTGGTTGTTGGTAATTAATCCACCAGGTGGTGCTCTGAAACCAAACTGACTTCAGTCCTAATTTGAATGGTATGTCACCTGGGATAATACTCAACCTAACAACTTTTATTAAACTGAAAAACGGTATGTGGTCAACTAACCTTTATATGAAAATATATATGTTCTGTAATTATGTCAAATATGTTTGTTAGAAACATTTAAAGATGAAATAGCTACACTGCTTTTGTTTTTCTTAGACAGTATGTGGAATCAAGAAAATATCAGTGGCTGTTGGTACAAAGACCATCTATGCTGACTGTCCTCTTCCCAGTCCTTCAGGCTGGTCCCTGTCAGAGCTCACAGTCAACTGTGTGTTGGGAGAGGCCCTGGGATGCTATGACCAATTCAGGGTACGTGTTAGTAACCTGTTTGGACTTACCTGCCAGGAATTGGTTTAAAAGCAGAATGTTTTACTTCAGTTTACAATTCTAGGGATACAGATTACCAGGACTGGGAAGGCATGGAGGGAGGAGCATGAGAGGTCAGGAAGGAGATAGAGGGGAAGGGGAGAAAGAGAGAGAGTAAGAGTGAGAGAGGGGGAGGGAGGACACGGAGAGAGAGGGAGAGAAGGCTAGTGCCTCCCATCTCCCATTTCTTCCATCTAGGACCCCAGCCCATGGAATGGTGGTGCCCATATTTAGGGTTTTTTTTCCAACTCAGTTACCCTAGTCTAGAAGCTCCCTTAGAGATGATGATATACCCAGAGATCTGTCTCCTACATGATTCTAGTCCTGGTTAAGTTAGTATTAATCTTCACACTGGCTAACCTGGTTTAATCAAACACCCCTGGTTCTGTTCTATTCTCTCATGTTATAGTCTCTTCTTTTGGCTCAACTCCATCCTCAGTGAGTCCTGCTGAGGCTGTGGAGCTGTGGTCTGGCCTGTTCATCCAGCACCCTGCTTTCTTCTTGCTTCCCTTGAGTTAGTATTCATGGATAGACGTGAGGATTTCCCACTCTGTCCACCAGAAAGGAAGAGGAGAAATGCCGTGGGGGCTGCGTTCTCAGAGATTTGGCATTAAATAAATCATAATCATAACAGTGGCCATGAACACAGTGCCAGTATCTTTGGAGTCAAACTGTCCTGAGTTCAAGTTCTGGCTGTGCTGGCTGTAACCATTGTGAATTGGATAAAGCTAGACGGTGTCGGTGTCTTTGAACTTCAGTGTTCTCTCCTATGTGATGGGGTTGTTGTGGGGAGTGAGTGAAGTCACCTGCTGAAGGTGGCTCAGCTACCAGACCGCCCATCAGTCAGGGGCCTTCTGCCTTTCTTCCTTATTCTGTGCTTTAACTTGTCTTCAGTGCCAGCGCCGGGGGTGGGGGGGACCAAGTGCCACCCGTGCCTCACAATCTGCTCTTGTGTTTCCCACTGACCACACCTTATAGGCCAGTATGATGGTTAGCGCCAATCATCAACTGGACAAAATCTAGGATTACCTGGGAAATGGGTCTCTGAGTCGACCAATTGGGGCTGTCTTGAGTACATTAACTAATATGTAAAGACCCATATTGTGGGCAATATCTGGTCTACGTAAGTGGAAACCGTGAGCTGAACACTAGCCTACGTTCAGAGATCTCCTCTAAAGTGACCAGCTGCTTCACAAGCCAGCTGCCTTAACATCCCCCACAATGATGGAGTGTGACCTTGGAGCGTGAGCCAAGATAAACCCTTTACCCTTAAGTTGCTTTTGTTCATGACAGCAGCAGGAAAACCAAAACAAAACAAAAACAAAAAACCCCTCTCATTGTTTATAACAGAGTACCTGAGGCAGGCTAAATAAAAGCGTTTCCATCTGAAGACTGAGTCAAAGATCACAGAGTCCATCAGTGAGGGACTCGTGGCAGTTGGCATCACACCACGGCAGAAGCAATCTAGGAACAAATCCACCACTGAGTGAGAAAACAGGGAGACTCAAAGCCAGGCTCAGGCTTTTATGCAACTCACTCCCAAAGCCAATATTCTTTCCAAAGGCAGAGTGTATAGTCACCTTAGGACTTCCCATGATGCTCTACCAGTGAGAGGTCCCATCAGCTCCCACATCTCAATAAGGTCAAATCCAATGCAAAGCATTGTGGGGTGATGCAACCATATCCAGAGCATATCTAACCTTACTGCTTCCAGCTCCGTCTTGCCCTATGCACTGTGCTACCAGGCCAGCTACCTGCTGTGGTTTTCAGTCTCAGTCAGTGGCCAGTTGCTTACTTCTCAAATGGTTGCTATAATAGTTTGTATATGCTCAGCCCAGGGAGTAGAAGGTGTGGCCCTGTTGGAGTGGGCATGGCACTATGGATGTGTGGGCTTTAAGACCCTTGTCCTAGCTGCCTGGAAGTCAGTCTTCTGCTAGCAGCCTTCAGATGAAGACGTAGAACTCTCAGCTCCTCATGCACCATGCCTGCCCGGATGCTGCCATGCTCTTGGCTTGATGATAACTGGCTGAACCTGTAAGCTAGCCCCAATAAATGTTGTTCTTTATAAGAGTTGCCTTGGTCGTGGTGTCTTCTCACAGCAGTCAAACCCTAGTTAAGGCAGTTGCAATCCCTACAGCAAGGCCTCTGGCTGTACCTACCTCATTCCCTACCCGAAGAGATTCCCATTCTTGCTGCCCAGCTAACCAGCCTCTACTCCCAGATATTAATAATTTTTTAACCTCTCCATTTGTGTAAATCACAAATGCTTTCTTTGCACAAGGAATTGAGACATTTCTTGTTAAAATTTAGCCTCACCTTTTTAAATAGAAAATTCTATGTGCTCAATAATAGTTATATGTTAATAGGGCTTTTGCAGCTGCCTCTACTTTATCAGTGATGGAAATGGCCGTGAAAATCTGCTGCCCTGTGTAGATACTGATTATAGCTACAGACACAGAGATGCAGCTGTCAGCATTTGGTCAGTTTTGGGGTTCTGGGAAACTGATTCTTAACATAGATTACATTTACAAAATGGAACTCTGCTCTTAAAAATACCTACAGCTATTTAACTATTGGAACAAAATGGCCATATTCTCTGTGGTCCTGATGTTACTCTGTGTGTGTGTGTGTGTGTGTGTGTGTGTGTGTGTGTGTGTGTAGGCTAGAATAAAATGCTTCAGCTCACCAAAGCCATTGCTTCTTAATTACCTTCAAAAACTAAACAACAAAACATTACACGCCACAACACTTCTGTGCCTCCCCACCACACACACACACACACACACACACACACACACACACACACAAATACTATTCTGAAAACCTTTGTTCTCCTTGAAGAGTGTACATGGAACACAACAAATAGTTCTTAATGATAAGAAAGTTAGTTTTATTTGAAGATTTGCTTGATTACAACCTTGGAAGCCAACATGAAGGTGTTAAAGGGGAAAGAAGTAAGTCTTGGGGCTGGGGAGGTTGCTTAGGCATTGGCTGCACAAGTGAGAAGACCTGAGTCTGGACCCCAAGAATCCTCATAAATGACAGACGGGCATGGCAACACACCTGTAATTCCAGCCTTGGAAGGTGCCGGAGACAGAGAAAGTCCCTGGAAGAGGCTAGTCTAGTCAGTCAAGCCACGTCAATGAGCTTTGGGCTTTAGTGAATGACCCTGCCTCAAAATAAGGTAAAAGAATATTGAAGAAGATTCTAGTATCAACCTCAAGCCTCCACAGACTGACACACACATGCATGTGCATCCACACAACACATATGTCTACATTCTTGCTAACAAACACACACACACACACACCTGTACATCACACACAAAAACACACGAAAAGAGGTCAGGGTGGGAGCCAGTCTTCCAAGATCATATACTGTATGATCTGCTACTGAGTCATAGAGGGCACGTCAGTAGACACAGGGCCAGAACTGGGGGCAGTTGGACTGCTAAAGAGCAGGAGTTTCTTTACAGTGATAGGATTGTTCTACTTTACACATGTAGGGGGAAACCTCATAACGCTCGCTACGAAAGACAGTGAAAAAGGAGGAGGGAGAGGGGGAAGAAGAAGGAAAAAGGGGAGAGGAAGAGGAAGAGGAAGAGGAAGAGGAAGAGGAAGAGGAAGAGGAAGAAAAGGCTGAAAAGGAAGTGAAGGTGAAACTGTTAAGTCTGAATGGGGTCCATCCCTGAGCTAGTTAGATGGCTAGTTAGATAGCTAGTTAGATAGCTAGTTAGTTAGATGGCTAGTTAGATAGCTAGATAGATAGCTAATTAGATGGCTAGATAGCTAGTTAGATAGCTAGTTAGATGGCTAGTTAGATGGCTAGTTAGATGGCTAGTTAGATGGCTAGATCGCTAGTTAGATAGCTAGTTAGCTAGCTAGTTAGTCCCTGAGTTGATTTAAGAAGATCAACTTTCTGGTTTTGATTTTGTGTTCTAGATTTTTATATTACCAGGAGAATTTGAGTGAAGGGTAATTTTCTGTACTTTTTTTTTCTCTAATCTCTTATGAGAAACTTTCAAAAATACATTATTTTCAAAAAGTCAATTTAAAGAAGTAATCATATATATGATTCTATATAAAGGATACATATTTATGTATATGTACATGACATAATATATGATTCTATATAAAGGATACATATTTATGTATATGTAAATGACATGACATAATATATGATTCTATATAAAGGCTACATATTTATGTATATGTAAATGTCATGATGTAATATATGATTATGTATAAAGTGTACATATATATATGTAAATGTCATGACATAAGTATTTGAGTATTCACATGAGCAGAGCATTAAATGCTTTGTGGGAAGAAAGGAAGGTTTTCAATAATTATTACAACTTTCCATAAGAATGGCTTCATGGTGTTTTTGCTCTGTAGTGCTGGAACCCACACCTTGGGCCTCATGCTCTCTAGACAAGCATTTCATCACCACTCACCATCTCTACTCCCATGGTTCTTCAGTGCTAGGTTCTCCTCTCACTCCTGTAGGCCGTTTCCTCCATCATGATGTGCAACTGTGCCCTGTTTTTCTTCTTTGCAGTCATCTTCTCTTCTATGCACAGAATGCCATTTCCTTTTATCCCCGTAAAACCAGAATCCAGGATGGTATTTTCTATTTTTAGTGCCACTTCTAGTCACTATGTGGATTTGCACATATTTCAGTAGAGAGGGTAACATTTAAATGTTTGAATTGGTCCTTTGTATAGCAAAAAAGATCCTTAGATTTAAAAAAAAAAAAAGCATAGCTACAAAGAAATCAAGGCATCTCTGGATCATTGAAAAATCCTCAGATGTCTCACATTTAGAAGAATTCTTGAAGAAGCATCTGAGAAAGCAGTATGAAATAAGGCTGTAATTCTGTGACATCAACCTTGGTAAAAATGCAACAACATAGAGGTATGCTCACAGCTAGTTATTTTCTTATCTGAGTGTAATGTAATAATTCCTATTTGGTTGTTATTCTTTACATAAAAGGAAAATATGTAAACGTCCCAAAGTTTCTGTATATTTATCAATTCTTCTATTTTGCCCAGTTACATCAATGAGCTGTGAAGAGTCTTGTGAACGGTTTGCAAAACTTCACTTCCTTTATAGTTCAGATCTCTCTAATCTGAAAGCCTGTAATAAGTTTAAGGTCAAAGAAAAAGTGACAGTGGTGGCTTTGTGGAGTGGAGTGTTTGCACGGAAGGCAAAATACAACTTCTATTAACTATAGTACAAGTCCACAACCTATTGGTGTATAAGGCATGTTTGACATTGTGGGGTAGTAGCAGCTAAATTATGAAAATAGCATTTATAAGGATTAATCAGATGCTTTCTAATGTCATCCCATGCCTGTATGTCTTCTCTACCTTATGCTGACTCTCCAAATACTGTGTTCTCGTGAGCTTTGGAAAATAAGTGCAAAACAAAACAAACAACCCCTCTGGGAGTTACTTGCTTATTTGGGACTCTAAGTAGCTTCATTACTTCATCCCCAATATTTCTTAATAATTTAGAAGATACTGAAAATGATCTTAAATAATTTCAACATCTCAAACCACCTGGGACTCTCTGGTATGTAGATCCCTGAAGCCAGTAATGTTGTCTGTGTTCATGGACAAGTCCCCAGAAGGAGTGCAATTGCCTGATTCCTTTTGAGAAGTTGTGTCAGAAACTTGATGTCATGAGAAGGACTTAGTCTCTGTTAGAATCTTGCATGTGTCACTTGGTGACCTAGAACAAGTTATCTACTCTGCTGGTTTGTTTTTCTGCACAGAGCACAGAGCACAAAGCACGAGTCTGGGACGCACTGCCTGCTTCATCTGTGACTAATCCTTCATCTATTCATCCTTCAATCTCTTCTGGTAGAACCCTCTGTTTTTCCAAAGGCAATTGATTCGAAAAGATTTCCAGGGAAACCTATATTGGAGATATTTTCAGAGAAAACTGTGATAATTTACTTCTAAGTGCCTCGTAATTGCATAGCCTATGAATTCCTGGGAAATAGAGTGAGCACTTCTGTATTCCTCAGTGTGACACACTAATTCAGCTGTCACCTTCACTCAGGACCCATGCCAACACAGATACACAACGCCATCTGTCTGTCCATCCGTCTATCTATCTATCTATCTATCTATCTATCTATCTATCTATCTATCAATCATCTATCTACCAATTTCTACCAATTTCATGGTTTGCTCAGTTTTTCTACTATTGCTCAGTTGCAGGTTACATCTTTCATTTAACTGCTGTTTTAATCAGCGACTGATTGCCTACATTGTATCTGCACACTTGAGATCTGTGAAGTGTAAGGAAGGATGAAGAGCTGAGGAAGTAGAATCTGTCCTTCAGGGGAAAAGAAGAATAAAAGATATAAGTGCATTTTCCATATTTAAAGTATTGTTTCATGTAAATACAATGGGCACTTATATATTATATATAGTTTTCATACAGACATTACATCGAATCATATTTTTGTGTTTAGAGAATTGCCTATATATGAAACGGTATTAAATAAGTTTCTGGGGTTTGTGGTTAAAGTGGAGAGACAAATTTTATGTATACAAGTCTTTTCTTGCTTACAGTTTCATGCTTCATGATTTCTGTTGCTGTTTTTTAAAAGTATTAAATGTAAGAGTCCAGAAATAAGCAGAGAAACCATGTTTACATAACATTTATTTCAGTAAATTATATCTATTTTGATATTAGCCATTATTAATTTCTTACTGTGATTAATTTATAAACTTCATCATAAGCAAGTATATGAAATACAATAAAATGTATGGGATCTGATACTGTCCTCGGTTTCATATCTCCTGTGTATAAGTGCAGAGGACTATATATTCTGCACTATATATATACTATATATTCTGTAACTGGGAACAGTACTTGGGGGATTGAGCATGCATGACTACATAGTAAATAATCTTGCTCGGAAGGTTAAGATTGTCGTAAGGAGGCTGGTTTCATCATAGGCTATCTATCACAGAGGACCTTCTAGAAAGAGCAAAACAAACTGATGGGGCAAAGAGCTGGAACCGCTCAAAGAGACCCAGAGAGGAAATATCTGTGTCCGTAGCATGGAAAATTCCATTCTGATATGGAAGGCAAAACTATCTGCAGGGACTGTCTATTGGTAGACAGCCATTGTTGGACTAGCCTATAAGTCACTCTAATATATATAAATACAAATAAATAAAGTTCATATATGAAAATATATGGACTTATTATATATTAAATCATATATTATTACATATTCTATATATTAAGTTATATATAATCAATGGAAAATTCAAGAATACAGTACTATTTCAGTCTATGAGGCTGGGTGTCTCAATATCAAAGAGGTAGGCTCTAATGCCAATCAAGGGATAGACTTGTCAGCAAGATCCAGGGATTTTAGTTAGTTACAGATGTAGTCGGATTGATTACAAGAATAACCAAGAACAGCTATCATAGCGTGTTGGAAATCACCATGGAACCTCACCATGGCTCCTCTGCCTACGTGATGTCATCAGTCACTGAGCTCCATGACACTTTTGTACGTCCCTTCCCCGGGACAGTCTTCTTATTCTTCAGAACATTTTTTTTTTTTTTTTTACTGCTCAGATGTATCCGAGAGCAATATATTCTTAATTGTTTTAAATTTTTATTAAAGAAAAATTTCCTCCAAAGTCTTTAAATATCTTGGTAGCTCTTCTCTGCCCTCTTTTCAAGTCCCATGGGCTTCTCTAGAAACATAGTGGGGCCATTTCTAGAACTGTGCTGGGGAGACAGGAGAACTCTTTGTTTTTGTTTTGTTGTTGTTGTTCTGTTTTGTTTTCAGGAAATGTCCATCCCCACTTAGGGGTACTTGATACGCCAAAGCTGACCAAAGGAACTCCTGGTAGATTTTTCATTAAGTCCCAGCGGCCCCTGAGAAAGAGAGTTCATTTATGCATCCTGTCCTGGACACCGGCTACTGTAGCAAAGAGATGAGGAAATAATCCTTCCTCTGAAATGTTGTGGGAGAGACTGTGATACCTCCCGACCATCATTTGTGACTTGGGGCAAAGTGTGGGTGGAGTGTTATGACTGCACAGATGTGAGGGACTGTAGGTTCTACACGACTGCGACATAAAAAGGTACAGATTGCCCCAAATCACTACCTCATCTCTATATTTGTCCAAAATAATTATGGAGGAAATTCCCTTTTAAGCCATTTTAAAAGTAAAACATATCTGTTTAAAAAAAGGCTATAATTATAGAGTGTGTTTACTCTCACTTTGTTTTTTACCATTATGTGTGAACGAGAATAAGACACACTTTAAATTAGAGTGTAATGCCCATCCAATTTGACCTTTTAAAATTGTATTTTTTGCTACAACAACTATCATCTCGAATAATAAACCTGGATCATAAAAATTTTTCTCACAGGATCTGTATTTTCAAAATTGCTGGATTCTTGCTGCTCTATTTTCAAAATTAAAATGAGTTACTAATTTAAGATTAAGGGTTTGATGGCTCATCCATGAATTACAGTTTACTCCGAGGAATGTGCAGAAATGTTCATTTTTCTAGGTCTTTTTCTCCATTATATAATGAAGTCAGTACCGAGGATTGGAAACGTTGACACAGATTGAGGGTATTATGGACCATTCTCTAAGAAGCCATGTCCTTGTGTTTATGTCTGCAGCTAGGTTTGCCATTACCTGCTTTGGAATCTGTTACAATGTAGCCAGAAAGGATTCAAGCCCGAGATGAACAGCAACATGAAAGAGCTGGGTTGCAAGCCACAGCCTTGTACACAGGGTCTAGCTTGGCAGGTCATCCGGCTTGATGATTCTCAGAAGCAACAGCATGGCATCAAGAATCAAGAAGCATGTTGGAGAGAGAGCTCGGTGGTTAAAAGATATGGCTGCATTCCAAGAGGACCCAGGATATATAACCAGCGCCCACAGGGTGGCTCACAACCATCTGTCACTCCTTCCCAGGGGATCTGACACCTTCTTCTAGCCTCCATGATGCTGCATGCACACAGGTGCACAGACACACATGTAGACAAAAATACATTTTAAAAAAGACAGAAAGAAATAAGCTAAGAATCTAGAAACAAGTGCTTAAGGGAATGAAAATAAATCAGTACAAGATGCTCTCTATCTTGAAACAAGTGGATAATGGCTCCCTGGCCACATTTCTCAGACTTTTTGATCATTTTTCACAGTACGACCTCTGATGCCAAGGTCCAACCTATCTCTCACAGTGTCAGGCTTTGAGGAAAACCCTTGTCCCAGCTCTGGATTAGGGGCTTTCCCATGTTCTCTTCTCCTAAGTCATTAAATGATGTGTCATTTAAATATTTTGGTAGGAAATTTACCAAACTGATAGAAACAAACTGCCGATGACAGACTCTCCGAGAGACTGGAGCGGTGGGTTGGAGACAGTGCCACCACCACCATTAACAAAGGAGGACACGAATCCTGGCTTTAAGGAGGCAGAAAGCTTTTAGAGAATTAGAATGTGATCTCAAGACAACGGAATATCACATTTAGCGGGAGTAAATCAAAGCGGATGAAGAAATAATCTATGCAAACACAAGTTAATTCTGAAAACACTGGCTCAAGGTGTTAATAGTTACATTGCCTGGTAAACACAAATCCGCTAGCTTCAGTGTGGGGCTACAATCTATAGACAGTTGGGAGTTTGCAATGATAAAGATATTGTGGCACTTTTGTATAAAATCCTCTCTCCCCTGATTTTCTTTTGACAGCTCCACTGGCATGGTACCGAGCTCAGGTGTAGGCCTGGGGGATTAAAGGAAGACACAGACTCAGGTCATTCGTTATGAGGGAATGCCAAAGCTTTTACTGAGCAGGTTCAATGTATATACCAAACCAGGGAAGGAAAAACACAAACTCAAGGAAAAACAGGAACTCTACTGGGAGGCAATGGGATGTCAAGTGTAAATTCCCTTCCTGGGGCACCATGCCTACATCAGGATGTTTTGACCTTAGAAAAACCACAGAATGTTACTTAGTAGACAGCAGCACACAGAAAGTCTCATCCAGGGCATGGCAGCCCTTCGGCATCCTACAGGTCCCCCGTTTTTATTTTATAGGTGAATAGTGTCTGTCTTAGGTTACCTTCCATCAATACCAATTACCCATCATTGGGAATCCCTGCCAGCCTCAGGGCCCCTGTCTTAGGTACATAAGGACTGCAAAGAAGTTGCCCATCATTGACTAACTACTCTCGGTAAAGGCTGAGCCAAACCTGGGCAGAAGGATTCTCTCGTTCCAGCAGCATGAGCACCTGCATAGTAACTGCCTGGGACTGGATCTGCTGTCTGTGAAAGTGGCAAAGAAACAGCAATCCTGCTGTGGCTGCCCCAAAGGCTAGGACTCCCAGAGACAAGGACCTTTAGCCATCCTTTAAGGAGCCTTCCGGCCAGTTTGAGTCCTGCTAGAAACTTCTCTCTATAGAGAGGTTGCACACAAATATCATTAATATTCTGAACATAAATAGATAACTGAAGAATAACATTAAGAAATTGTTGGTTTCTCAAAATTAGCAGCCGCTTTTCCAGTAGTCTTGGTGGGAACTATGACTGGCCAGGTCAAGCTGCTTATCCCCATTGACATCAGGACTGAGGGGTTCTCCATAAGGTTCTAGTAGATCTCCACTTGGGCAAGACTGCGTAGTGACAGGGCATACACAACGCTCAGGAGTCCAAAGAGGACTTTCAGCATCTTTAGGAAAAACACAAACAGAATCTCTTACCCTGACTAACACAGGGTCAGGGCCTTTCCATATACCTGATGACAATTCTTTCCATTTCACTAGTCCCAGCGCCTTCTGGGCTTGTTTCCAATGTCTGTCTGCTGCAGACAATGCATCCTTATCCACTAATAAAAAATTTAAAATATATAAAATAAAGGATAATCTTGCATGAGGTGAGGTAAACTCTCTCTTTTTTGTTTTTTTCAAGATAATTTTTCAAATTTAAATGTGCTCTTTCAACTATAGCCTGGTCTTGTGGATTATAAGGAACCCTGGTCTTATGGGTAAGATTATATTCATCACAAAATTTATTAAAGGACACACTACCATAGATTGAGCCATTATCAGTCTTTATTTTGTGGGGAACCCAAAAATAGGCAAATGTCTGTAGGCAATGGTTCTTTACATCTTTTAATTTTTCCCCACTGTGAGCCGAGACAAAAATCATACTAGAAAAAGTATCAATGGTAAAATGAGTGAAGTGTAGTTTCCCAAACGAGGAAACATGTGTAACATCCATTTGCCAAATATCACTGGGTGCAAGACCCTGGGGATTCACTCCCAAATTAGAGGAGGAGATAAACTGAGCACAGTGAGGGCAGTGAGTAAGGATTTGAACAGCCTGTTCTCTGGTAATGTCACAATGAAATTTCAAGGAATTTGCATTAAGATGAAATTTATTATACATAGCAGCAGTCTTATCATAATTAGTGACTAAATTCAAGGCAAGCAAAATTTGTTTGGTGTGAAAATCAACCTCAATATTACCTTGGGCCAAGGGGCCTGGCAACAATGAACGTCCCCGAATATGACCCACAAACACAGGCAAAGTTCGCTGCCATAAAAGAGCTTGAACCTGCAATAGGCAAGAGCAAATCAAAGACACGGGTGCCACATAAGATGCAGTCTCCAAGGGTTCCATAATTTGAGAAACATATACACTATCAGTATATATATTGAAAGCTTCATTTGGGAACAAAATTAGTGCCAATTGTACGGCCTTTAGCTCTGCTAATTGTGCAGAGCAATTGGTCATCTGTAAAGTCTCAACTCTACCTTGGGAAACAACTGCAGCCCTACCATTGGAGGATCCATCAGTAGATACTAGGCGAGCCTGATTCAAGTGCTGATCGGAAATAATTTTTGGAAAAACCACCCGGTGGAATTTAAAAAACTAATACAACTTATTATCCGGATAATGATTATCAAATTGGCTATCAATGGTACAAACAAACAAGGCCCAATCAACGCAATTTTAAGATAAAATTTGGATCTGATCCAAATAATTACTCCTTATTATAAGGAGTAATAAACATGTCTGGTTCTTTACCAAATGTTCGTAGGCTTACTTTATGGGCTTTAAACAACAAGGAAACTACTGCCTGTGGGTAAGGCAAAACAACCTTGGAGGGTGAAGCTTGCAAATGAACCCATAAAATAGGGCCCTCCTGCCAAAAGGCACCCATTGGGGGATGTTTTGATGGGAAAACCACAAATAGCAGTTTCCTTGAATAGTCTACATAATTTAAATGAGCTTGTTCTAGAGTTTCCTGTACCATTTTCAAGCATTCTCTGGCCTCTTCATTTAATTGTCTGGGGGAAGTGGGTGATGCATCTCCCTTAAGAATATCAAAGAGAGGTTTTAACTGTCCTGTGCTTAATTGTAAGGAAGGTCTCAACCAATTTATGTCTCCTAACAATGTTTGATAATCATGTAAAGTTTTCAGAGTATCCATTCTAACCTGTAACTTCTGAGGAGGGATCCCCTTTTGTAATAATTCATATCCTTCCTCATTTCTCCATTTTAAGATCTTACTGCTCTTGAGGGGTGCAGCAGCTGTCCCCACTCTTTCTAAGGTGGAAGAGGATTTATCCAGGGGCCACCTACTAGGCCAAGATGTTTCAGATATCATAGTAGTATCTGCACCAGTACCCAGAATTCCTTGCATAGGCTTTCCATCAACCCAAGGGGAAGGGTAGGGCAATCCTCGAGGGTGGAAACCCAGAAGGCAGCAGTCCCTGTGGATCCAAATCCTTCATCACCTCTAGTATCCTTAATTGTAGCATGTTTAGTGGGTAACTGCGGCAAGAGAACTAGCTGAGCAATTCCATCTCCCTAGGGAATAACTACAACTCCCCTATCCACGGTAACCATAATTTTAATTTCTCCAGTATAATCTGAGTATATCACTCTCGGAAGGATCCTAATTCCCTTCAACAAGGCACCGCTGGCATTTTTGGTATCGAGGGCACAGGCCAGGACCCGTAATTCCCTTGTTTCCTGGACAAACCCTCTTAAAATGTCCAGCTTGGTCACATCCAAAGCAAGTTTTATTCTTGCTAGATCCTTTTTGCATGGCATCTGCGAGTACTTGTCCAATAACAAAATTTCCATCAATTTCCTTGAAAACTCTAATGTAATCATTTAAGATTTTTGATCTATTGGTCTAATGGCTTCTTTGTACCATTTATTAGCATTTTCGAAGGCTAACTGTTTTACTCCGGGCATGGCGATATCAGCGTCCCCAAACAATTTTTCTGCTAACTGGAGTAGTCTATTCACAAAATCTTGGAAGAGCTCAGAGGGTCCTTGGACCATCTTGGATAGTTGATCTCCAGCTGCCTTACTAGGCAAAGCTTTCAGGCTCTAATGGCTGCAGCAGCAATTTGGGCATAAACGGCAGGATCATAATGAATCTGCTGATGGAGAGCAGCATATTGTCCTGATCCAGTTAGCATTTCCAGATTTCTCTGGGGCTGCCCTGCCTGTGCATTTAATCTTGCTAAGCTAACACATTGCTCCTGATATTCTCCCCTCCACAGTAAATAATCTCCCCCACTCAATGTCACACGACATAGTTGTTGCCAATCTCCTGGTGTTAAATTAAAGGTACTACAGGACTCAAAAGTTGCCAAAGTAAATGGTGCCAAGACCCCATAGGAGGAAACTGCTTATTTAAGGCTCTTTAATTCCTTGAAAGACAAAGGCACACGCTGCCTAAGCATTTGCCCAGGGTTATTAGGGTGAGGGACTTCCATTACAGCGTAAGCATAGTTGGAATCTGCTTTAGAAAAATTCATCCCCTTCTTAGGGATGAGCTCCTCTACCCACCAATCCCTCAGGGATCATTCATCATATGCCGGAGGAGCAGTGGCCTCCCTAGAATCCACAAAAGGGTTGTTACTAGGTGGTTACTCCCCTTTCCAATCCGCTCCCTTTTGAATCTTGCATTTCTTCAATTTTTCCTTTAAATAAACTATTTCTTTTTCTAAAGTTTCTTCCTCATCCTCAGAACCGGTGCTATTCTCTGCCTCATGCAAGGGTTTGTTAGATGCATCATCCTGTGCCACTACTCCTAGGAAAGAACTTACAATCCCCATGGCACGATCAAAACTCACAGTCACGTAGTGCTACTTTCAGTTTGATCCCGTGCTGCTTCTCCAATACGTTCTACTCACTGTGCCAGCCAGCCGGCTTCTTTCAGGAATGATTCCATCAGGTTCTCCTCACTTTCCTGATCTCAGTGGGACCTCCAATTGACAGCTGCCATGGTACCGAGCTCTCAAGCTCTCGGGTGTAGGCCTGGGGGGTTAAAGGAAGACACTGACTCAGGTCATTCATTATGAGACAATGTCAACGTCTTTACTGGGCAGGTTCAATATATGCACCAAGCCAGGGAAGGAAAAACACAAACTCAGGAAAAAACAGGAACTCAACTGGGGGGGCAATAGGATGTCAAGTGTAAATTTCCTTCCTGGGGCACCATGCCTTAGTCAGGATGTTTTTGATATTAGAGGAACCACAGAATGTTACTTAGTAGACAGCAGCACATGGAAAGTCTCAGCCAGGGCATGGCAGCCCTTCAGGGTCCTATATTCTTTCAGGGCTGGACAGCCATCATCTCTGAGTATCCCAAGACTCCCACCTGTGTTACTGAACCAGCTACATTCCACATAAAGAAATATCAGCTATAGGTAAGAAAGACATTGGTTTGGATGTTTCATTAGTCTTGAAAATATAGAAGATCATTGTTCAAGAGGGCGCTGAGTACTGAGGCAAAAAGTGTGCCTTTGGTCTTGTCTCACCAAGGGAATTCTCAATTCCTGTACCCATGCCTGTGGGTCTATTCAGTAGTAAAGTCTTAGGAGTCAGGAAGATTACAGGATGAGAAAGCTACCCTTTCCCTGTGAGACAGTCTAGAGAGCCAGAGAAGACAAACAAGACTGTCTATGCTCTTTCTTGATTCTATTTCATTTATAGCTACAGTCCCTTGTTAGGCAGCTTTTTGTTGCTGGATCCAGGGCCAAAAAAAAAAAAAAAACCCAAAAAACAAACTAAACAAACAAGTAAGACCCAGTTTAATAAGGAATATAATTTTTAACTTCCATTGGCAAAATGACTCTTTAATTGTAGAGTCTCTGTGAAGGCCAAGTTGTTTCCAGATAACATTTGTGTGTTTTAGAAGTGTAACCATGTGTGTATCAGGGGGGGGGGGGGGGGGGCGGGGGGAGGGAGTAGCCTGGCTTAGTTCTTGCAAGAATTGTACCTTTCCCATGCTGAGGTCCATCTCTGGGCCTCTGGGCTGATGCTATATTTAAACTTACCAGGGCAAATGCTTAATAACTACGGACAGAGATCTGGATTTGATATTTACATTGATAATTTCTCACTTGCTACCCTCCTTCCTCCCTCCCTCTCTCCTTTCCTTCAGATTTTCCTTCCTTCCTTTATCAAGGTCTTGCTATATGGGTCTAGAACTTGCAACCACTGCCTTGGCCTCCTAAGTGGCGTTTGCACAATCATGCCCGCTTTGGTGCCATTTCTGAATGTCTTATAAATATTGACCTTCTGTATCTACATGCTGCTTTCTTCTTACTAATGATGTTCCAGCAGCACCTATTAAGACTGATTTAAGCCAGATGTTGTGGCACACACTTGTAATCCTAGCACTGAAGAGGCAAAGGCAAGCTGATCTGAGCTCAAGGTCAGCCTGTTCTACATAGTTCCAGATCAGCCGTGCCTAGATAGTGGATTTCTGTTCTCCCAGAAATATTAGCTACTTCTTTTAATTTATTGACCCCCCTCATATGTTTATTGATCACATCTACAGTGCTTCTGCTTTCTGGTTATGTCATATTTGTTGGATCCAAAGTATTTCCTTATTATTTTCAAAGTCAAAAGGAGCAATGGTGGTGGTGGTGGTGGTGGTAGAGAAGGAGGGGGAAGAGGAGGACGAAGGGGGAGAAGGAGGAAGGGGAGGAAGAAAAGGAGGTTGTGGTGGTTCAAGGGATAAAATCAGGCCTTTGCAGTTTAGCCAACTGCTGTACCAATTGACTACAGTTCTGGCCTCAAAGTCAAGTTTTAATGATCGTTCCTCTGAATGTCCCAGATGTAAAAGAGATTTTCCTGGGTACTTGAACTAACAGTAAAGTAATATACGTCAGGTTTACCTGAACTAAGAGCATCTTACTTGATTGAACTAATGAAAATTATAAGCAAGCAATTAAAAGTTTGTAATACTTTTAAAAACCACTTAATTAATAGATCATTTATTAACTTTCATTAAGCCTTTGTTAATTAAATCAGATGGGAAAGTTAAATTAAAAAGATGATCTCCTAAAGGGATTAGAATTGTGATTTCAAGCATCGTTGACGTCACTTTGCTTAGAAGCGCACCATTGTGCCGCTCACCCGGGACATGGAGCAGGAGGATGACCGCATGCATATACAGATGGAGCTTAAGGGTAGCATGAAGTTGAGAGGGTTATCTTCCAGGCATGCCTCTTCTCCTCTTTCTTCTATTTCAGTAGACATAGCTACTCAGTTTCTTGATTGAGAATTTGATGCAGTCAGCCAGCTAATGTTTATAGATTATTTCTAATATGCCAGACATTTTATTTTGCTGGGAGCTGAGTATCAATCTGAATAAAAAATAAACTCCTTTGAGAATTTGATGGGATTTCGGAACTTCATTCAATAGAACAATAACTACATGGTTACACATGTGTCAACACAACAGGCCTATTCTTGCTCACTCTCAGAAACCATGTAGACCTCTCTTTGAGGTCTACCCATTAAGACCCCTTGTTTTGTGCGCCCCGTACTCTACTGAAGCCATTCAAGCTAGGAAGACTGTCTTAGAGCTTGTCATCTGACATTTCCTGGTCCGTGCCTTTGTTGAAGAAGAGTGTAGACGAAAGCCTTCTATTTCTATAAGTGCACCCGTCTGTGATTGATTGCTACAGATGTTCCTGTCTGCTTGCATAATCTCTTTCTGTTGCCCACATTTGTTCAGGTGGCAGTGCCAGGAGTGAGGAATAATGGCAAAAATGGAATAGGAATTAGAGGATTTTCTAGAATGCAGAGATCACACCAACATCTCGATAAGAAGGGACTGTGGCAATCTTGATGACAAAATGGTCCCAGAGAGTACATGGTGACTGTGGAGGTCAGGATTTACTTCAGCGTTTCTCTACCTTCTCTCCACAACTCTTTCCACCATACCATAGTGTGTGTGGAGAGTTATTCTTCACTAATGCCCACAACTGGGTAATAGTAGATTAATGATTCCATTTGGAAGTCCTGTCAAATGTCAATTCTTGTCTTAGTGAATGGAGAGATTTGCCTCTAACAAGAGGTATCACTAGAGAAAATATTTAGATACTTGGTTCCTTGGCGTAAAGACAGTTATAAAATTCAGGTAGATCTAGGAGTCAGCAAGTGCTTCTCACTTGTAGCAACGGTGTTATGAGTTGGATTGTCTTCCAAAATTCGTGTGTTCCAATCCTGCAGAATGTGACTCTAAGATCTTGAAAGACCCACCTGACTAGGGATGGAGCCTCCCTCAGTTGAATAAACACTTCTATGTCAATTAACAGTCAAGCAAATCCTTCACAGATTAATCTGATCGAGGCAGTCCCTCAGGTGAGACTCCTTTGTCAGGTTACTTTAGGCTGGGCCGTATTGACAACTATTTAAGACAGACTCCAAGACATGAAAAATAACAATTTCCACAGTATATGTCTTTATACCTCCTTCCTTTTGTCTTAAAAGGGGTGTTCTGGCTGGTTTTGTGTGTCAACTTGACACCAGCTGAGTTATCACAGAGAAAGGAGCTTCCCTTGAGGAAATGCCTCCATGAGATCCAGCTGTAAGGCATTTTCTCAATTAGTGATCAAGGGTGAGAGGGCCCACTGTGGGTGGTGCCATCCCTGGGCTGGTAGTCCTGGGTTCTATAAGAAAGTAAGCTGAGCAAGCCAGGGGAAGCAAGCCAATAAGCAGCACCCCTCCATGGCCTCTGCATCAGTTCCTGCCTCCAGGTTCCTACCCTGTGTGAGTTCCAGTCCTGACTTCCTTTGGTGATGAACAGCAATGTGGAAGTGTAAGCCGAATAAACCCTTTCCTCTCCAACTTGCTTCTTGGTCATTTTTGGTCATAATGCTTTGTCCAGGAATACAGACCCTGACTAAGACAAAGGGTTATGGGATTTTCAAAAGTAACTGTCAGTGAGGTCTGCAGAAATTCACACATGCGCATTGTTGGGGGGAATCTAAAACGATGCTGAGTGCTTGTAATGCATTCTGGCAGTTCCTCCAAAAGCTGACTGTAGAATTATCATACGACCTAGACATTCCATGCAGATATATCCTATGAGAATAGAAATACTTGTCTGTAAAAAAATAAAGTTGCACATGATTATGCATTATTATTCATATCTTGAATACTTATTCATAATAGCAAAAAATTATGGATACAACCCAGATGTTTATCAACTGGCTAATAGTTAGGTAAAATGTGACATGTATCATACACTGGAATTTTCAACTGCAAAAAGGGAGTAAAGTGTGATAAAATGTCACAAAAGGTTAAACCTAGAACATGTTGTGCTAAGTGAAAGAAGCCAGGCACAGAAGGCTGCTTCTGGTATGCACTCATCCATAGGAAATGTACAGAATAGACAACTCTATAGAGGCAGCAAGAAGATCATTGGTTGGTTATGAATAGGGAAATGGAGGTCATAGCTAAAAGGCATAGACAGCTCCTCAGGCTGACAGGGTTACTGTTTAACTAGCTGATGGTAATGTCTACACAGCTATATGAATATAGCAACAACCACATACCTGAACACTTTAAAGGGGTGGGTTTTACACTCTGGTAATTGTATTTTAATTTTTAAGACTTTCTGGAAGAGAAAATATTTGTTTTAAAAAACAGTGTGGTGGTGTGAATAAGACCAGCCCCCAAAAGCTCACAGATTTGAATGTTTGGTCACCAGGGAGTGGCGTTATTTGAAAGGATTAGGCAGTATGGCCTTGTTGGAGGAAGTGTGTCATTGGGGATGGGCTCTGAGGTTTAAAAAGCCACAGTGTGGCTCTATCTTCCTGCTGCCTGGAGATCTGGATGTAGAACTCTGAGCTGTTTCTCCTGCACCATGTCTGCCTGCATGTGGCCATGCTTCCTGCTGTGATAACAATGGGCTGACTAAACCTCTGAAACTCTAAGCCAGCCCCAATTAAATGCTTTCCTTTACGAGAGAGAGTCCTGTGTTGGTCGTGGTGCCCCTTCACAGCAATAGAACACTGCCTTAGACAAACAGCAAGTTCCTATTTCTGATAGTGCATACAGAAACTGTGCAAGGTACTTAACACAGTTACCTGTGTTTAGAGGGACTTCCAGCAGAGAGAGAACTGAACACATGGGAGACTCGTGGGAAAATGAGATTTTTTTCAAAAACATAAAATTTAACATTTAATGTGATTTGCAGCTTTAATCTTTTAGATTGAATTTTAAGCTATAGGGGCGTATTATGTTATTAAAAATTAAGGATAAAAGGTATATTCTGTATTTGGAGATTTTCTTATATGGCAATGAAGAGTAAATGCAGGTCTCACCCATGTATGCAACTCTAACACTGAGCTTCCTGTCGAGCCTCTCCATCCTTTTTCATCTTTTTTTTTTTTTAAATCAGATTCTTGCTAACTTGACTAGACTGTCATTTCAACTTCCTCTGGAGCTGAGATTATGAGTGTGTCCCACCACACTCGTTATATTACAATTTTATCACACTTAGTTCGGTTTCCTAGATATGAGAAATTGAGTACACACATATACTTTTTGTTTTAAGAATATTGGATTAGTGTTAGTTTCCTTTACAACCTATAGTGCTTGATTTACGCCTAAAGAACCCTGTCTCTTAGAAATGCAGGAGTTTTCTAAGACTGGCTTTTTTTCTTTGTTTATTTATTTGTTTATTTATTGCCTATATTGAAGAGAAACAAGTCTATGTCATACATATCTAAATATATATATGTATGTATATGTGCATATGTATATACATACATATATGTAAACACACATATATGCAGACATGATTAGTAAAGCAAAACACCTTCACATAATATTTATACAATCTCCAGGATTCTTCAGAGAAACAGAGAAAAAAATATGTTTGTATATGCACAGATAGACAGGTTAACTTATAGTAATTGTGAACATTTTAAC
Organism: Grammomys surdaster; assembly: GCF_004785775.1. Lineage (NCBI taxonomy): Eukaryota > Metazoa > Chordata > Mammalia > Rodentia > Muridae > Grammomys > Grammomys surdaster. Next base: position 6,953,104 of record NW_021604791.1, read on the forward strand.
GGTTTAGGATTCTCTCTTTAAAAACAATGTGTTCCTACTTACATGTGACATCATACATATTTTACCCAAGTAGCAATTCTGTCTTGTCTGGGAGCCAAATGAGGCCACATCTTCAGCTTATGGTTCTATGTCTCCATCTGAAAACTTGTTAGCATGCCCCGATTCTGACCATCTCACCCTGTTTATCTCTACATCTGTCACGTGGCCGCTGAATGGATGAGTTCCAGAGCAGGCAGTTGGACTACTCTTGGAGATTTCACCCTGTGAGATTTCAACCACTTGGTGACAGAGGCCCATGCTAATATATCCCACTGAGTCACTGTGACCAAGCCAGGTAAGTGTGTATTGAACTCAACTGACACTTATGCCAGATCTTAGAAAACTTCTATCCATTCTCACGCCATCCAAACGATGAAAAAGTAATGAGGGAAAGTCATCAGACAGAGAGAAAGGTTAATGAAAGGCTTGCTTTTGCAAAGCTTATAAAGATATTTGTCCATGTGACTGTATTTCTGGAGCTTCTCTTGACCTCATAAGAGGCCTACACAAGCAAGGGGCTCTAAAGCTTAAGGTTCCTTCTTTCCTGGTCAAATCTGCCCCTGTTGATTACTTAGAATTGGAAACCTTAATAGAAGTGTGGGATATATAATAATTACTCCATGATGTACATATTTAGTGATATCTAAATTTCAGGGTATAGTACATTTGGTGCACTCTCAATGTATCTTAGAAAGCATATAGACCAACAAGATGGCTCGACAGGTAAAAGTGCTTGACACCAAATCTGATGAAGAGTTTAATACCCACGTCCCACACGGTTGGAAAAGAAAACCAACTTCCACAAGTTGTCCTCTGATTTCCACATGTGTGCTGAGGTGTGCATGTGTCTCCGACCAAAGAAATGAGAGAAAAAAAAAAACAACATTGTAACTTTCAGGTGTTTGTGTGTCCTGTATGCGTGTGTATGTGCAGTTGGGCGTGTATGTATGTTCCTGCATACAAAGGCCAGAGGTCAATGGGTATCTCCCTATATTGTTGTCTACCATATTTTTGTCCAGATAAAGTCTCTTGCTGAGCCTGGAACTAACAATTGAGCAAGATTAATTGGCCAGTGCGCTCCAGTGGGGCTCCTAGTCTCACCTCCACAGCGGCTGTTACCACAGATGCTCTGCACCATGATGGACATCCAAACTCAGGTCATGGTACTTACACTGCAAGCAGAGTACTGGCTGAGCCATCCGATCAACCCCCAAACATGTAACTCATGACACATATGACCTAGATATGTTTTTGGAAAGTTACATGTGCATGAATCAATACTTTAAATATGTGTTAGTCAGCTTATAAACAGTACCTAAAGCACTGTTACTCAGTGAGTCTCACCCATTAGAAATAACTAAATGTCAGAATGGGATACAGCTCATCTCTGGAGTGCTTGGGTAGCATGTGCAAGTCCCTGGGTTCGATTCCCGCTCCCACATGTAAAACAATACAAAACAAGAAGGTGAGGAGGAAAGATGTGATATTTAAAAAAAAAAACACATGTACTGAGTGTGGTTTTTTTTTAATAAGCAATGTGACAGTACATGTCCTAGAATTTAACCCACTGAAATATGTATCCTTCTTTTTCATAGTATGATACTGAAGGCGTTGCCTCTTTAAATGCCCCATTGGTCTCATGCCCTCACTTATACAAACAGTATTTGTTAGTCTCAACATTAAACAATTCTACCACTTTTCACTTTACTTTTATTGTCTTTTGGGGTGCACTGTGTACTGTATGTGTTCATGTGTGGATGTGCATGCAATTGTGTGTGCATGCACGTGGCGGCCAGAGGACAGCATCTCCTACTATTGCTCTCACCTTATCGTTTTTTTTTTTATTATTTCTTTCTTTTTTATTGGATATTTTATTTATTTACATTTCAAATGTCATCCCCTTTCCCCACTTCCCCTCCCTAAAACCACCTATCCCATCCCCCCTCCTCCTTTTTGCTTTTATACCATTTGAATTACATGCAAGTGTTCAGGTCAGTTCTAGGTTGAGAGACTAGCAATACAATAGATGCAGATAGTCAAGGAACAAGCAAGACAATAAACAAAGTTTCATGAACACTTCTGTGATCACTGTTTCTAAGGGCTTATCAGGATGACCAAAATATCTGAGCCAACTTCCCTGACCTAGCTTAAAGTCATTTTCATGTCTGAAGCCACTTCCTTATTCTAGCCTAAGATTTAGATTCCTGCCTGAAATTACTTCTTAGTTCTAGCCTAATGTCAGATTCCTGCCTGAAGCCTACTTCTTTGTCCTTGGCCAATGTCATATTTCTGCCAAGCAGCCCATTTCCTTGTCCTTGGCCCATGTCAGATTCCTGCTGAACAGCCCCAAAGGATCTCCACCTCTCTCCCTTTTTTATTTTATTAACAAGACTGAACCTGTCTTAGGTTGTTCTGCCAAGAATGCCTTCCTTCCCCGTCATGGAATATGCATTATCAAAAGCAATGCACTTCTGTCTTGGTAAGGCTCTGTGCAGAATCTTACTTGTCCTTGGCTTGCCAGCCTGTTAATTTAATAACTCCGTCTAGGGGTCCATTTTCATCACCTTATCTTTTGAGATGGTGTCTCTCGATGGTCACTGATTGGCTACCCAGGTGGGCTATTGAGTTCCAGGGATGCATCTGTCTCGATTTCCCCACAGCACACACTACCCCAGCTTTTATGGAAGTACCAGGCATCTGAACTCCTGTCATGTTTGTGCAGTAGGCACTTTCCTGACTGAGCCATCCCCTCAGCCCTTGAGTATTTTTAGAAAAAAAAAAAAAAGTGTTCAGCAACTACTTTAGTAAAGACAAAGTAACCAGTCAAAATCTTCCAAATAGAACTATATTTCCTGATTTAAAAATATTTCTGGTACCCACAATTGCATATTATGACAGCCATGTGGCTCTATCACAAGCAAGGCATGCTCTTGGTACTAGAAGGTATCAAGGGGACAAATGATTTTTCTGGAGGAACTCATTCATCCCATGTATGAAAATCCCTTCAAGAACAGGCACAGTGATTTGTGTAGGTGTATTTAACATGGTTTTATCATATCACTATAGCTTACTAGAGAATATGCTGAGCTGTGTGGTCAGTCCAGTCTAAGTATTCTAAGTGTGATTTAATGGATCAAAACATAAATTTGGGATTCCAAAGAATGAAATTTAGATAGCAAAATTAGATTAATGGCCATTTTTAAACCAATAAACATAATATATCTGATTTGCACATCATAACTGTATGATAATGTTTACATGTGACTCATCCTATTCCAGTTAAATAAGTAATGTTATTTATGCAAATCACTGAGGACATCGGCTGGCACAAAGAAAATATGTTAGCATGTTAATGCAACCACTTCCTTCTATAAACTTAATAAAGGCACTAGTTAGGAATCATTATATCCAAAGTTATGCTGGACTGTCTGAGAAAATATATCTGTTTAATTTAAGTATAAATGTGGCTCATGATTTTAAAGACCCGAGAGTTAACTTCCATTCTAACGAAATATACATTTGGGTTTCAATCCAGTGGGAAGCAGGAAGATACTACCTAAAAGATTATAACATTCTCTTTACTTTGAGAATTTATAGATTTTTTGCCATAATTTCTGAATAAAACTGTATGGGAATAAGTCCTGTGCTGTTACTAAACTTGGAGGCTGTCACCCAGTGAGACAGGCTGGGATCTGAACTACTATTGAGTGGTTAAAGCATCGGGCATCAGTGAATACAAGTCTTCCTTCCAGGAGAAATGTTTAATTCAACTTGAGCCTTAGGAAACTTGCCTAAGACAAACAAGGCCTTGACAGGTCCATTACCGCCCAGAATCAGGAAACTAAATGAGAATTCAAGATCCAAAGACCCATGGCAGACTGGACTCTTATCTGAGAAGAGCTAGGACTGGTAATATGGTCTGGATGAATCTCATGTTCAGAGACTTTGGAAAGCTTTGCTCTTTCAAATTCACTAAATCTCTATTTATTTTTGCTTCTTTTTGTATTTCTTCAGATGAAACCTAAGTACCCTGTGTGTTAGGCAAGTACTATACACTGAGTACTAAACACTGAGTACTATACACTGAATACTACACACTGAGTACTACACACTGAGTACTACACATGGAGTACTATACACTAAGTACTATATACTGAGTACTACATTCTGAGTAGTATACACTGAGTACTACATACTGAGTAGTATATACTGAGTACTATACACTGAGTATTACATACTGAGTACTATACACTGAGTACTACACACCGAGTACTATACATTGAGTACTATACACTTTCTCCAGACCTCGGTTTTTAAGACAGGACTACATTTTCAGCCCACACTGGCCTCAGCCTCAACTGCCCTCCCTCCATCTCTGAGTGCTGGGATGACAGGAGTGCACCAACGTATCATGCTTTGAAACTCTTATCTGATGGTCATTGTTCATACATTCCTTGAATAAATTTTTAATCTATTAGACGTCATTATAGTTTTAAATTATGCTGCATAGAATATCCATCTTAACAATTTTAAGCTTAGAAGTGTTGACTCACATTTTCATATTGAACAGGCCTTGTTTTATGCTCATTAGATGACAGTTTCTCATTTCTTCCTCTCCTAACTCCTGGTAGCTCCCATTCTAATATGTTTCTGTGAATTTGACTATTCCAGATCTTTCATGTATGTGGAATCAGAACATATTTTCTATTGTGGCATACATGTCCTTGTGTTGTAGTGTATATCAGAAATATCTTCCTTCTTATGAATGCATAATATTCATATATATATATACATATATATATGTATATATATATATATCTTTTATCTATTTTCATGGGTGTTTGGGTGGCCTTCAGTACTGGGCTATTGGGATGACACTACATTGAATAAGGATATTAAAGTACGTGTTCAAGTTTTCATTACAGTTCTTTTGGATATATGACCAAAACCGGAATTGTTGTGTCACATGGTAATTCTACACTTTTTTGAGGAACTTCCATATTATTTTTCATGATGACCACAGGATCTCACTTTCCCATCAACAGTTCATAAAGGTCACAGTCTCTCCAGATCCTTGTTGTTTTGTTACTTTGTTATTAATCTTTTGTTTTATTCTTTGTAGGGATCTTAACCAGCCATATATTTGTGGACATAAGAGTTCTGGGAAAAGATGGAATTTTCATGAGTTTCTTAACTAGAGTAAATTTTCTTTCTATTTTCATTTTTGGGGGTGGTACTAGAGATTGATACTGCTTAAAACAATATAGAGAGCAAAATAAAATTGTGGTTTTTTTCAGTCACACATGGAATATATATATCTCCAAATCATGACCAACCTAGGTGAGTATAAATGAGACATTTAAAAAGTGATCTGTAGAGTTAACTGTTAATCACTGGGAGTCTTCATACATTTCCTTGTGATTTTCATGAGTCTCCTTTTTAGAGGAGAATTATTTCATTCTTACATGCTTTTAACAGACTTTCATTTAAAATTTTTGTTTTTAGATTTTCATATATGGGTACTGTATTTTCATTATGCCCCCCACTCAAACTCCTCTCATATCTCCTTCAAATTTCCAAATTCATGACCTCTTCTTCCTTAATTATTATTGTTTATATGTATGTATATGTAAATCTATATACACGTACATGCATATATAAATACAATTATTATTTCTCTTATGTATATCTCTTATGTAATAAGACTGTTTGAAACTGAGTACCGATCAGGGGCTCATCCCAGAAGGAGACTGATTGTTCCCCTCTCAGAAGGGGAACTTCTTACTTGCCTGTAGCTCTTCAACTGGGGATGGGTCTTCTAAGATATTCCCCATCGTCTGGTGCTGTCATTGGTCAAGTCTTTTTAGGCAGCCATACTGTTGAAGATTCCCTATCATATGTAGAAGACACAATCTCACAGCAGACATCCTGGTCCTCTGGCTTTTACAATCTTCTTGGTGCTCACAAAGTGAACTAGAACCTCCTGAGCACAGCAAAACGTTGCTGTTCCGCCTCCAGTTGCATCTCTGTGTTTCAGCCAACTCTAACTATACAATGTTGCTTTCCAATACAGCGTCACCCACGCTCAAGTTTAACTGCCTTGCCCTGATTAGGACACACTTCCAGTCTTTGTCTCAGACTCACTTGTACATTACCAAGACTTAACCCAAGTGTCCCTTATTGGTGATTGGTGATTACACCCTACGTCTTTGTCACTGTGGCAAGAGGGTGACTGTGTGTCCATTTCCCTCTGGGTATCCATGCCCTCTTCTTTGGGAGCGCTGCAATCAGAAGCATGACACCCACCATCTCTTCCTGCATTGTTTTCTGTTCATGGCTGTCTCCCCTCTGCTATGGGCTTGCTCCTCAGGAGGAAAGTACAGGTTAACTGTGACATACCTCAAGTCACAGCCGGGCTGACACTTCATAAATATGTATTGAAGTAATGTTGAAAAGCTCTCTGGATGAGCGGATGGTTGTGAGGAGGGGAAGTGAGTGGATAGCTGACTCGGATGGGATGGTTACCTGGAATTCTACTCAACTGAATGTGACAGTGTGATGTGCCCATCATGAGATGACCTCACAGCAATTCTCAAGCTAAGACTAAAACCCAGATCTTCCAACCTGGCACCAGTTCCTGTCTGTAACATGCTTCCTAAATTCAAGATGCTGGCTCTGGGGACATAGCTCATTGGCAGAGCAGTCACCCAGTGCATGCAAGGTCTTTGGTTCAGTCTCTACTACTGCAAAATATAATACATAAGTAAAATAATAACAAAGCTAAAATGACAAATTTTAAAACATTGCATAACAGGTCAGTAATATAGTTTGTTCAGGTTATTAAGCTGGGTCTTTTTAAATTGGAGAAACAGAGAATCTCTTCCTTCAATACATTTAATTGCCTTTCGCTTGCTTATGCCCCGTCCCTGTCTCATAATGAAAGGGTTCATTAAAATTTAGTTGCAGCTGTCTTTGGTTTTATTAGTAAAATGTTAATATAGGTATCATCCAAACCAAGCTAATACAAAAATTTGCTTCAAGATGAGTTTATTTCACGAAAATTTTGTCTCCCCACTTCCTCTCTGCTACTACCTTAGTGGTAATGGAAATGTCAGGATGTTTGATTCAGAGACCCTGGCCAGATGTCATATCCCTATCATCCCTCCTTAGTTTTCCATAGCCCACTCCAGGGAGCATCTTCTGTAGGAGTTTCCATTACCTCGTCTACAAAGTGAAAGTAATTGTGTCTGCTTCCCAGCAATGCTTGAGCACCACGTGAGACTCTCCACCCTATGAGGTTCAGCACCCAGTGGATGTGATGAATGTGTCAGGTCTTCCTTGTGTGAATTCATCTCATTACAAAACAGACCTCTGAATTCATCAGTGGAATTAGATTAGTTCAAAGCACAAATCTTGTCTTGCTAAGCAACCTGGGATTTCTTTCCCCAAAAGATGAGGTCACACTCATCCTTCCCACAGCCTCTTCCGTTCTAAGGATTTCCTGATCGCTCCTTACTTCTCCCAGGCGTGTGCACGGATAAGATGCTTCAAAATGAAGTTTAGTGGGTTGTCATGTTTACAGATTTCAGATGGAGAAAGGCCCTCCCTTAGGACTTCAGGTTGTCACCAAGGAAATGAGAAAGGTGATTATGGAAAAGTCGTGTTCCCTCAGCATGTTGTTACCATGCTCCACGTCTGAGAATGAGGTTCAGACAGAGAATGAGAACTAAAGTTCATTTCACCTCATTTTGTGCTGAGATTAGAATGCCTCCTTTCCTGGTGCTCTCTGGGGGAAGGAGACGTCAGACTTGATTACGTAGTCTCCCCAGAGCCTGCTATCAGAGTCGAATACAGGTAACGTTTCATCTTTAGTTGTACATATGTGATTAAAACAGACATCTACACTTTTGCACAGGCTTCTAGAGACTAGACAGCTATGAATTTTTGAAGTCAAGGGCATCTGTGCTGTTTCATACGGAAGAGGGAGTCTCATAAGAGCAGCCGACAAAGGGAAACCACACCAGAGCTCTGAGAAACGTAGTACTCCCTAATTGATCCTCAAAGTGGTCCCATGAGTCAAGCACTGCCCTCATTTTACAAGTTTGACAATGACAATACAACTGGGCTCCACAAAAGTCAGTATTTGGTCCAAACTCTCTTACATTCTAAACTGCAAAACAAGGATCCAATTCCAACTTTACTTTTTCTTTCTCTTCTCTCCCCCCTTTCTCCTTCTCTTCCTTCCTCTCCTCTTTCTTCTCTTCCTCTCCCCATCTCTTCCATTTCCTTCTCTCCTCTCTTGCCCACTGTCCTCTCCTCCCCTTCTGTTTCCTTCCTGTCTTTTCTTTGTGCATGCTAAGCAAGCACTCCACCACTGAGCTATGTCTCCAGGCCCCAACCCCCCACTTATAATGGTATCAACATTTTGCCATAAAAATTCAAACACACAAATATGGATACAGGTAAGCTGGAGAGAGGTCCTCAAACTTAAATTGGAACAAAACATCTCCCAGGTGCAGGTACACTAAGACAACACAACAAATTCATATGAACCCGTCTTCCTAAAGTGAAGCTATTTTCTGTGAAAGAGACGATAATTATAAATTTTCCTTTTTGGCAGAACTTGTACTTACTCATAACAAATACTTTAAAGATAGAATTTAAGGGCTAAAGATACCACAATATTTTAATTAATAACTAGACATAGCAGGCTTATTAAATTATTTCATAATCTCATGCACATGGCATTGGAAAAACTCGATTTTCACCTCAACCAACATTTGATATAGGGACATTAGGGGCATGTGGTTATGATGCTCCAACATGGGGAGACTGAGGCAGGAGGATTACTAAAAATTCAAAACTGGCCTAGTTTACACTAGTCTACTCAGGGCTATATAGTAAAGACCTGGTAGGTGTGTGAGTGAAAATATGAATATATTGTGTATGAGGTAAAAGACTCTATTGGGAATTAATAAAATGGAAATAGATTTAGACCATTTCCCTTCTGCCCCCCAAGTAAGAATTTCTCTGCCCGTGTGTTCCTGCTAACAGCTAACTATCTGTACAAATAGTAATCATCAACTTTTGCCATTAGAACAATTTTCTTAAGCTTAATAAAAATAGATCCCTCTGCTTGGGTATGGTAAATGATATTTTACTTAGTGGCCTGGTCCATGTGTGCACGTGCATGAGAGAGAGAGAGACAGGGTGGGGGGGGGCTTTACATGGTTGTTATAGTAACAGTTTATATTTCCATTTTATTTTACTCTGAAGATCCAAGTGTAGGTCTATTATAAAAATCCACGTTTATTTTTCAACACTTTGTTATATTTATTTTTCTGTATGTACATGTATATGGTTTATATACAAATGAGTGTGGGGATCAGAAAACAACTTGTGTGGGTTGGTTCTCTCCATCATGTGGATTCCAGGGATTGAACCCAAGTCATCAGACTTGGCAGCAAGCACCTTTATTCACTGAACCATTTTGTCAGTCCCAAATCAACACTTCTGATTTGACTTTTTTTGGCCTGGTCTTTACTTGATAAACAGTTACCTTTGTTGCTTAGTGATTTGGGTTCTCTTAGAATTTTAGGACTTGCCAGAAAGAGTGGACACATCACGTCATCTTCCTGTCTGTCTGCAAATACCATGTCTGTTTTCCCTTGGGGGTCTCTGAGTCATTCTTACAAAAGCCATCTGCTGTGTCCAATATGAGAAAGTGATTAGTCCTAAATTCACAGCTATGTCCCCGGCACACACAGACATATCTGTAACACAAAAGTGTGTAGAATAGTTCAGAAACACAGAGCTAAAAGAACAAAAGAGAAGGTTCTGGATTAAAGCATTGTGTCCCAGTGATGGACAATTAAGAGACTCACTGTCCATGTCACCTAAGTAACATATATGTAAACTGTGTATTGGCTTCATAATTTCTGAAAGAAACTCATTTTAGTTCTTACACAGAATCTCTTAATACATTAGAACACCAGGATCACAAGGTCCTGAGTCACTCACAGTCGCCGTCCTGGTTCCCAGATTGGGAACAGCCATTAGTACTCCTACAGAGTCCATACATGTGGACAGCTTAGAGCCTTTTGTGGGTCATGGAGGGTTGACGTCTTCAGGTCTGCCCTGCATTGTGTTTTCCTTGTACATTAAATGATTCTGTATTCTTCCTTCTAGATCAGAGAAAGATCAGGCAGCATTTTTATGTCTTAGCATTCATTCCTAACAGAAGGCAGCCCCAGATCCAGGAGAGCTCTTAGAGATGGTCAGAGCTTATCCTACAGAGGAGACCACTTGGAAGTACCTGGCTGGGCAGCGAGCATAGGTGAACACACAAGGAGAAGGCTGTCGCTAAATTCTCGAGACCTCCCTCCACAGAGGTCAGGGCCCAGCCTTGATTTAGTGCCACTTTCTAAAACCATGCCACTCCTGCTTGCTCAGACCTCTGTCCCGTCATCCCATTAGAAACATAGGTGAACTCTGACAGGTTGCTGTGTTGCTTTGAGTGATGGGTTCAAGGTTTAGTCGTTAACATGGTATCACATCATATCAGAAAACTTTCTCAATAGATTTGTAAGTAATAAAGTAAGCTATAAAGCTATGACTGATAGGATTTCCATAAAAACTACTACAGCATTTCTACAGCATACAAAGACGGAGTTTGAGGATGACTCTCTGTAAATGATGCAGCTTTCCGTTTTTAAGTTTTCCTTCTCTTCACATTTCTGCATTTTCAAGATTATTTTCATAATAGATAACTTATTTTAGATGTTTAATTGAATTTTAATTCTAAATAAAATTGTGCACACTGAAAGCTCTTCTCCTGAAATTTAATACACATCCTCTGTTTTATCTGGTAACTGCACACAAATGGAATCCCTTTTGTGGAGAACAAGGTATGTAGACTACAAATCCCATCAGCACCTGGGGCTGTATTGGTCTGAATATGGCACATATAGCAGAAAACATTCAGTTGAGCTTAGTCATCACACAACATCCCAAGAGAATTTAGGCAGCTACTGTTAGTGGCATTTTTAAAAAAGTACAAATGGATACATAAGACAGAGCTGATATGAACTTTCCCTCTTTGTCTAAGATTTTGTTACCAATACTGCTCACATTGTTTCCATGATGTCCAGAAGCAGAGAACCTGAGCTGGTGTTCAGTTTCTCCTTTCTATTCTGTCTGGGACATCAGCTCACTGGCCAATCACATTAAGGAAAGTTCTTTCCTCTTTAGTTAAACCTTTCAGGAAAACATCCTTATAGATTTGTCCAGAGATATGTTTCCACAGTAATTCCAAATCCAATCATGCTGGCAATAAATGAACCACCTCTGTCTTTGGCAGATCATTGGTTGAGCCTGTGCTCTGTGGATGTGCGGTAACCCACATTTCCTTCTTCGATAGCTGTATTCTGAGGGCGAAATAACAAAATTCTCTTCTTAAGTTCTTTTTTCACTCTGTTTAATTAGACAAACAATGGTAGGGCCAGCTCATAGGCTCAGCAGATAAAGGCACTTGATGCCAAACCTGATGATCTAATCTCAATCCCCAGGTCACATGCAATAGGAGAAAAACAACTCCTGCAAGTTATCCTCTGACCTACACATGCTCTGAGGCACATGTACAGCCACATACACCATACATACATACATACATACATACATACATACATACATACAATAAGCAATAAGAATCTATGTATAAGAACAGCAAATGCAAACAGGGAAGGAATTACAAATTCAGATTGCTTTCAAGTTAGTATTTTTTAGAAGCATTCTGGAACTTGTCTCAACATGACTTTTCAGACAAATAGGGGGAATTTGTTTATCCTCCTTCTGTCTGCTCCAAAATCTTTGCCCATTGTTTCTCCTTCCAACTGTATCTTCAGTCTATCCCTCTGCATTCCTGAGTATGCTCCGTTTTGAGAAATAGTCAGAGCCAGTTTTTGAGAACATAGCCATATTTTGAGAACAATAATATATACATAAAATTCTTCCTGTGCACAAAGCTCCTGATAAAGTGTAGGACTGCAATAAAGACATGTGTTATATGATGTAGGTATGAAGGCAATAGGACAGAGAGAGCAGTGACTACAACTGTGGACTTCAACTCAAATGACCCAAGGTCAGATGTTGTAAACCCTGATACTATCTACAACAGCTTCTCATTGGCCATCTCTAGGCAGGATGTTACAAGGTACATAGTAGCAGAAATGTAATTAATAACAGATTGAGTCTCTCTCAAGCAGCTCTGAACAGGTCAGCCATAAAACAATCAAAACAAACAATTACAGATACAGCAAATGTTGTGTTTTGTCCCATTTTAGTGCAGAATTAATTCTGATTTATTCCTTTGTGATCATCCTGTTCCTTCATGGCTGTTTCCCCTTCTGCCCTGACCTAAACAGTTACAAGCCTAACATCATTCTTTTATCACAGGTACAAAGCTTGATCATTAAAGTTGCAAGTTGAGAAGCTATTGATTTTAAATAAAAAGTTTTGATGATAACGCCCGGAAAGAAGGACTTGGATGGTTTTTATCATCTCAACATTACATGTTTAAACACTTGGGAAAAATTCAGTGCAAGACACCCCAGACAGGTTTGTGTACTTAAAGGTTCCGAAGACATGTAAACCCAAATCACCTCACCAAGGTATTTCCTCATTCCAGGTCTCATGGTGGGTTTTTACAAGATAGTAATTCAACTCCCCGTGCCCCATCTCTGAATGTTAAAAGTGATAATTTCTCTAAGCTAAATCTAATTGATGAAGTTAGAGACGACAGTAGATTGCTAAGGAAACTTGGTTCAGAATGTGACATAGCCTCACTATTTCTTACTTTTTGGGTCATCTTAGGAAATTAAGTAGATTTCCTTTATTTAATCACCAATTCTTAGGATATAGAGGTCCCTTTTCTATAATTGGAAAGCCTGTCTCCGTATGCAGTACCTAGCATTTTGCAATTATTCACTAAAGAGTCCAGTCTCCCTACCTAACGAAGAAGCATGTTCAGTTGTGGACATCTGAGATGGTTCTTCATATCTTCTGCTTAAATCTTTCCGGTTCCAGGGTCCTGCTCTTTCTCACCCTTTCTACAGTGGATCTATTGAATTCTTACTACATGCCAGGCCTTGCTCTGAGTATTGAGAGTTAAAAAAAAATTCTCTTCCCTCACTCAATGGGTTAAAAAGAATTATCTAGAATTGTCAAATTTACAGAAGCAGAATACATAGAATATCGCTGCCAAGGCCTGGGAACAGGAGGGAGAGTGTTATTGTTAAACAGACACAGTACCTCAGGCCTAATGGAGAGTAGTACATTCTGCAGGTGAATAATGGTGACGTTTGCACAGCATGAGGGTGGATTCAAAGTCATTGGAGTCACTTAAACGTGACTGCAATGGTAAATTTCATTATATATAACACATGTACGCGGCATATATATCTTCAAGTAGAAAGACAGAGAGGACTGAGTCTGTAAGAGCCAACACGGAGCACCATGTGACACTTGAGTACCATGTGACAGGGAGCACCATGTGACACGGAGCATCACGTGACACGGAGCACCCTATGGAGACAAGGTGCAAATTAGTCCCCTCCCTGTGATCAAAAGTCTTTCCCAGTAGATGGCAAACAGAGCTTTGGGGTGAGCAAGCGGATTGATGGAGAGAATCGTGAGTACCAGGTACAGAATGGGCACTCTCCAGAGCTGGATAGGAACCTTCTGCACACCAGGGATTCACTGCGAAGCCATTCAGTGACTTTAGTTAGGAAGTAACATGACCAAATATATGTCCCGTTTACCATTTAGGGATGTGTGTGTGTGTGTGTGTGTGTGTGTGTGTGTGTGTGTGTGTACGCGCTATTGGTTTCTCCCATCAGTCTCTAGTCTGTCTTCCTTCTGGAACTGCATGGAAACAAATGTCTTCCTTCTTCACTGGGGGGCTTTTTAACTTCACTTCCTTATGCCTTTGCTGAACTGTCATTCTCCTTCATAAATCTGGCTCCTGGAGTTAATGGTGCTAGTGGCTCCTGATTATAGTCCTCCAGAATATTTTAGGAACCTCAGAATAGTCTATGATCTAGATACTGTGCTGGAATCCCAACAGCACCGACTGGCTCACATAGAATTTGTTGTCAACTAAAATCTCCTGCCCTCAACTTTTCCGTGTGTAATACGGATAAATCAGGAGGCCTCTCTCAGCTCTATTTTTGCTCCACTTATTTTTTTTTTTAATTTTTGTTTAAATGTAAGTTTAGTAAGAAAAAGAAGAACTAAAATACCATTGGTTTCACCTGTGCTATGGTCACTGACCGACCCATCAAACAACCTCTTCATGAGGAAGCTGACCCACCGGAACCCTGAGCTCCAACCTGCTTCTCCTGCCGTGCCCACAGTCATCTCAGAGGGTTCTGTGTTGGAGGTTCCTGTTCCCTGACAACTCAATCATTTCTTTATTGGCAGCTCATCTCACCAGTGCTTTCTCTTTACCTCCATACTTCCTTATCTCTCCATTTGTTCAGCACATTGTGCTGTGACTGAGTCCCCCACCACAAACAATGGGATGATCAAAATCAGTGTCCCTGGGATGATGTCTTAACATCTAGTCCAGAAAATGGCCTTTGTTTGACTTCAGCTTGTTTTTTTCATTACGACTAAAATGAGTATTAATTGGTTTGCAGGAGTCAGTTCATGTCCTTAACCAATTAGCTAATTGCAAAGAAATGACCCTGCAATCCCTTCTAAAGGAGAAATGCAGTATGCCGGACTGATGCCAGAGTAGAGCGTCAGTGACAGCAATAATTCCATGGAGGGTGCCCGCCAGTAGTTAAATGTCATTTCTTAGAGAAGTTCATGCCGTGTGAGGTTAACCCAAAGCACAGGAGAGCATCTGGAATTCCATCTTAATTGGACACAACCAGGTGGGCTGCATCCACTGTGGGATGAGTTCCATTTGGGAAGTCTTGAGATTTTCCTGAGTCCATGATTGATGACAGGATGAGTGTCAATGCCAGGTTTCAAGACATTGGCTCACTGCTCGGTGAAGGAGTGTGAATTGGGTTAAAGACGTTTGTTCCAGCTATTTCTGTCTTTGGAGACATTTCCTACATTTCTAGTGTTTTCTAAAAGAGGACATTAAGAGAGACCAAAAAAAAAAAAAATCTTCTTTTGAGGCAATTGACAGCCGCTAAAAATGACAAATAAGTCCTTAATCCAAACATAGAGTGTAAACTTGAAATATGGGGCCCAAAATAATCACCTTTCATCTCCACAATGCAGACTACTCCCAGCTCCTGTAGAATTTGATGCCTTACTTGGGCACTATACATAGACTTTTAGGTAGAGAGAAAATTTAACATTGAAAGACCATTGCCATACTTTATTTTTAAAAACTTAATAAATCAATACCATCACAACACAGAGGATCAGCTAAAGACCCTTACCCCTAAGCCTGACCACAGAGATTTGATCACTGGAGTCCCGATGGTGGAAGGAGAGAACTCACCCCCTCAGGATGTCCCATGTATGCACATGCTCCCCCAGTCCTGCAAATAAATAAATGTAAAAAATTGTTAAAAACCTTAGAATATCTACCTAAGAAGATTGGAGTTATAAAATAAAGTCATTTCATTATTTTTACTAAAATAATACAACTAGGTTCGTTTCTAACTCTGTCAAGGATAGGATTAAAATTTGATGTTGTTCATAGGTGGACTGAAGTTGCATCTCAGCACAGAGCAGCACAGAGCTATGAGCTGCGAGCCTGTGTTAGGACTAGAATTGCTAGCAATGGTAATAGGAACATATAGCTTGGGTGATTCAGTTCTGTGGAGAAGGATGATCCTCCCAATTGAACACGAAACACTTTCAGGGACCTAAACTAGTAAAAATCAGACAAGGGGCTCAGGAGACAGTCAGTCAATGGACAGACATTACCAAACCTTCCTAAAACGTAAGCTGCAACTCTTAAGTGTGTTCCTTCTGACTGACCATGACATACTATCCAATGTCCTTGTCAATATATACAATTCCTGTCAACTTACATAAAAGTAAGTTTATTTATTATTTAAATACCATAGTTTACTTAAAAAGAACAAAATGAATGAATGATTTTTCTTAACTTGTTTGAGCCTGTCTCTACTCACAGGAACCTGAGGAGGGCTACCTTGACTAAAAAACTTTCCACTATACAATTTGTTAAACAGGTAGGTGCTAACTCCCATGACTGCTATTTGCAGGGTTTCTAGCTAGACCACAAAGGAAGGGGCAAAGATCCAGGCAGTGAGTGTTGGACAGTGTCGATTAGCCCACATGGCAGCCCTCTTGTGCTTCTGAGTCTGCCGGGGCTCGGTGCCTCACTTGTCACCTCTCTGTCTCTTCCTCACGTCCAACCTCAGTTTTTGTAACATGTCTGTGAACATTCTGGGGGATCCTTCGGCAGCTGTAGAGCTGTCCCATTGACATTTCTGAGGTGGGAGTACAAGCAGGATGTGTCTCCTAGTGTGCACGGAGACACCATTATATAAAAAAAGTCCAATTCTGTGGACCTTAGGAGTCTTCCTCTTCCTCCTCTTCTTCCTCTTCTTCCTCTTCCTCCTCTTCCTCCTCTTCCTCC
>NW_021604791.1:6969872-6972337 GCF_004785775.1 Grammomys surdaster
CTTCTTCTTCTTCTTCATGTCTTTGTGCGCACACATGTCCACTCAGGATGTGTGGGGATCCGATGTTTGTGGGGATGGACCATCTAATAGCTTTTCCATATAATTAATTAAGACAGAGTCTCTCACTCAAACCCTCTAGCAAGCTTGCTCTGGGGATTCCTGTGAGTCTTCCTGCCTTCGGAGGCTGTGATTAGAGATAGGCCACCACTGCTCATCTGACATTGAGGTAAGTCCTGAGTAACCAAACTCTAGTTCGCATGCTTTCATTGCAAGCACTTTGGCCAGTGAGCCATCTGTCTCCCCACCTGGCTTTGGGATGCTTTAAAGATTCAAAACTATCTTCAAGGACCAGAGAAGACTCAACAGTTAAGAGACTTGAGGGGAATCAGATCCCAACATCCATTTAAAAGCAGAATGGCCCACATAAAGTAAACTCAACTCCAAGCAGGGCAGAGACAGGAGAATTGCTGGGGTTTGCTAACTAACACTGCAGTGAAGGAATGGAGGGCTCAGGTTCACCAAGAGATCTTTTTGGCATACACCACTTTCAAATAAATACTTTTTTTTTTAGAACAGTGATCTTCAGAAGAATCTTTTTAAATTTTCTCAGTAAATATTTCTTTGTTTAATGGTTGGTGGCTCTAAGTCGAATTGAACCTAGCAAACCATTTCAATAAATAAATCATACATTCTGGCCTAGTCTAAAATGGAGAGGGATCTGAAAGCAGGCAAGTAGGATCCAGAGCGTATGCTCACAGAATAAGGAACAAGCTGGGGTAACTGCATGGGTGGATAAATGCTCACACTGTGTGCCAGTCCCCCTCTTTCCCGTTAACACCATCTCCGTTGAACCCTGTCTCAGCTACCTCCTCTCCACACCCACAGCCCGAATCAGTCTTGAATACGCACAGTACCCAAGCTCCCACCCACTTCTCCTCCATCCAGCTTCTTGCACGGCATTAGAGCTATCCTTCTAAAACAGCTCTTACCCTGACAGCTGCCCACTTGAAAATTTCAATGACTTCTCTTCATCCCTTCCAAATAGCATCCTTCTGGCTTTGAATAGCAATCCAGCCCCTTTACCTTGCATGAGTGGGTCTCTCCAGCCCGGCCTCTATTCTCCCAGAAAGATTGCTCACTGTTCTATAGCAGCACATCCTGGCCACACCTTAAACCTCCTTTCTTTCTCTCCTCCCTGAAATTCTTCTTGTCACTGCCCCCACACCCCCAGCTATCCTCCACTGTAAGGCAAGAACCCCGCTTTCCCTGTATGCTTTTGTGTGATGCTAAACATTTATTATAGCCTATAACTTATTATGCGGTTCTATCTGCTTCTCTATATTAGCCCAAGGAACGAATGGCTTTCTGGGATGAAAATGCCAAGATCAAACTGAAAAATAAGGAAAGGGATTGAGTCAACAGAGAAGGCTGAGGCAGCTATTCCAGACACGCCTCCTTTAGACCTCAATGAACCAAAGTGTTCTATTGCATGGGCTCCGGTCTTTTCCTAGTCCTGCCTTTCAACCAATCAGAACAATTTCTTGCCCTTGTGGCTGCCAGTTCTTAAGTTGGTTTCTTGTTACTCTCAGTTTTCATTTCTTATTATTTTAACAAAAAAGGGAGATGTACTCTAATTTATTACATTTAATCAATTACCTTAAGTATTTATTTATTTAGTGTGTGTGTGTGTGTGTGTGTGTGTGCGCTCACCATAGTGTACATGGAGAGGTTTGAGGACAGCCTGTGGAGTTATTTAGCTCCTTTCACTATGTAGGTTCTGGGATTTTACTAAGCTCAGGTTTTCTGTCTCGGTGTCAAGTGTTCTTACCCTCTGAGCCACAAAGGAGAAAATTAGAAGCGCTCCAAGTAAATACTGTCAGCAAAGAAAGAATTAGACATCCAGAAAGTTGAAGAATTTATTATTTTCCCTATGAAGACCACACAATTAAAAGAATATTTCGTAAAATGTTACACCATGAAGAGAAAAAAGCGATCACTTCTACTCTGCTTCGTTTCTTACTGATATGATGAAGTTCCTGCGGGGTAGACTGGGAGGCATTTGCAAAGGGTTGGCAAAAGAAAGGAGAGATTCTCAAGGGACCTTGCCTGCCCTGACTCAGGCACCATCCACAGTATGGGAGCCGCACAGTAATGTTTCAGTACCGCCAAGTTCAAAGTCCCTGTTGTGAACTTGGCGTCTTTGCCTCTCTGAAGGGAAGTCTGAATGATGTAATGGGCTCAAAATGGTGAGCCCTCCTCCAGGAAGATCAGGTCCCCACTCAAATTCCAGTGCTAGAAAGTCGGGTTTTTGTTTGTTTGTTTTGTTTTTGTTTTTAGTGTAGATGGCAAAAATCTAAGAAATATTTTAGAAGTCATTTGCAAAAAATCTGTTCTTTACACATCTTAACGCCATGTCTCCCACTCAGCCACGCCTCCACTCAGCCACGCCTCCACTCAGCCACGCC
>NW_021604791.1:6972347-6977678 GCF_004785775.1 Grammomys surdaster
CGCCTCCACTCAGCCACGCCTCCACTCAGCCACGCCTCCACTCAGCCCCTTCTTTACCTAAGTCAGATGGGGACCCATCCTGCTCTCCAGGAGAGTTCAAGCTCATGAGTTTTGTGTCTCAGTGGGTCCTGGATGCTATGATAAGTACAAATTGCACTGCCGAGTCATATTTTAGTCAGTGTAAACAAATAGGTGACAGTGGTCCCACATTTATACAGAACTGAAAATTCCTTTTGTCTAGTGATGTGTCAGCTGTTGTAAAGTCTAACATATTACTCATACATTAGTGGGATGTTTTTGTAAATAAATCCACCGTCTGCCTGTTGTGTTAAAGCATTGCACAGTTACATATAGTATGCAATACCTGACAATAACAGATAAAACAATACTGCTTTGTATATTCACTATATGACACCTCTTATTATTTTAGAGTGAATGCAGTCTACTTCCAAAAAATGAAACAAAAAAGAAATTTATTGTCACGTGCTGTGAGTGTGTACGCGCTCGTATGCATCATCCCAGGAATGACCTGCTAATTCTCATTCCCCAAATTTCAATCACGTAAATTTGTCTTGTGTCTAGATTAATCTTGGGTTGTTTCATTCTTCCAGCCAGGAGAGCACAGGCTACCCCATACTTCAGTCGTCTAGCCCAGGTCTCTGCAGAAGGGTACACAATTCTGGTTTGTGCCAGTGTGGCAGAATTGCCTGATGACGCCTCTCTCAGCACACGATCTCATGATTCAGTAGTCAGCTGCATACCATGGACTGTATGACTTCAATAAATTTGCCATTCATCCCAAAGTTAGGTGTGTTCGCCTGCTTGGTTGGTTTCTCCAGGTGATTTTTCTTAAGGTCATATGGATTCTTAGGACAATATTTATCTATTGGTCTAAGTTCTCTTTCCAAAAAGAATATTACAATTATTCCCATTTCACAGATTACAGTTTAGGAACAGAGTGTTTTGGTCACCCTCTCTCTGAAGGCTGGCTCTTCACAGTCTAGCTGGCCTATTTTGTATGCAAACTTTGTATGTAAACGTAGGGAAAGTTTTATTTGGTGTATGTTTTACACATGTGCTGCTAATGTGGGTACTACCATCCAGTTTGAAGGTGCAGAGGGCAACCAGCTGGGAGCTGGATGTGGAACCAAGGGTGTGGAGGGATATCTCAGTGAGCTAATTGTCCCATCCACACAAATAGAGTGTGACACCTCAGTGAAGACATTGGTTTTCTGTTGTCAGGGGGCAGGGGCTTCTCTCTGGACCACTTTCCATAGACGGATAATGCTGACTTCAGTCGTTCTTAGCTGTGTTTCTGTATTTTCACTTAGACCACCTCTGACATTGCAATGACCCTCTTAAGAAATATTAAGGACTAGGACTGTGGTTCAGTGATATAGCACTTGCTTCACATGCACAAGACCCTGAGTCTGTTCCCCACCACCAAAGAGAAGAAACAAGAAGAGAGAGATTACTACCGTTTAAATAAATTCTCCCTCACTTTGGTCCAAAACTCTTTAAAGATCTCTTTTAAAAATCTGACTACATTTTATACATGTGTTGATTTTTTTTAAAGTCAAATCTGTTCTTCACCACTTTCCCTACCTATTTTGTGCTCAGATGTAGCTTGCTGGGGTAGGCTAAATAAGTCCGCTCTGTGCAAAAGGTTATTTTTAAAGCTTGCATCTTTCTTACGGCGCTAACTGCCAGGGAAATCAAAGACATAATACAGAAGTAATCCCACAAGCTCTCATCCAGGCCCTGGCCATTTGTGTTTTCCCCTTATGTTGGTTTGTTCTCCATAAAAGTCCCTTACGATGACCCAGAAGAGGTCTTGAGACAGTAAGCACAGTGATGTCAAATGGCCACTCAGGTTTTTTAATATAATTTTTTTCTTCGGAGTGTATCCTTCCAAGCTCATATGCTGGCTTATTAACTAGATCTGTCAATGTCATTTTATTTACTCAGCTAACTCCAAGGCTACAGGCCCTTGCTCATCACTGTGAGCGTTCATTTCGCATTGCTAAAACCATTCTTGATTTATAGTAGAGATAAGGGACTAATAGGGCTGTTCATCTATCCCTTGAAGTTATAAGCTCATCTATCATGCAAGCATAATACCTATTAATTAATCCACTGGCTCAGATTCACACTACATACATCTTCTAACTACCAGCAATGGGGGGGGGGACAGGAATACAAGTCTGCACTGTCACCCCGAACAGCCTAAGGGGGTTCACTGAACTGCCAGACACCACAATGCAGGTGAACTTGGGACTCAAGGTTTTGACACAAAATAAATTCCAGGACTAGCCAATAAGCAATGGAGTTGAGTTTTTCTTCAAGATAGAGAGTATCCTGATCAGGGGACGAATAAAGCACGTCCTCAAGCATGGGTGTGGGCTTCTCACCCACGTTTAAAGAGTCAGAGTTTATTACCAGACATGTCAGCAGAGACTTTAAGTGCAAAGCACAGCTGGTTGTGTATGGGGACTCTCCAGAGAGAACTGCAAATAACTGTCAATAGTGTTGTATACACCATTTTGATGGCTTGAAGGCTACACCTCAAAATATGGCTAAGAAACTTTGGCCCTTTCTCTCTCTCTCTTGATAAGTGAATTATAGGGAGGCTCCAGGTGTATTTTCCATGGAATCATAATCAGGAACCACTAGGGCTACACAGCAGGGTTTGGACATGACCTTTTACTGTAAGGGAGGTTTCTGGTGAGATTCTAGAAGACTGTAGGTTTATAGCTGCCGAGAAAGAGACGCTTCCAGCAGGTGCTGTGTTGAAATTCTCGCCTCTTGGCTGGCCAGAGCTTTAACCAGAGTCCTGGTTGAGAGGCTCTGTTCCTTCCCAGGTCCCTGTCATTTACCCTGCCTTTCTATCATCTCTCACACCCACCACTGTTCTTTAGCTCAGTGAAACTCAACAAGGAAACTCGGGTTCTAGGAGTCAAGAAACTGGCATCAAGGGAGAAGGACTTGAAGCCTTCTAAGGTCCTGCCTCTCCTTCACCACAGCCATGGGAGTTTCCACAGCAGCGTGCAGCAGATGCAACGAGTCACCTTCACACACCTGCCTCCACCCGTTCCCCCCACCCCAGCATGCTCCAGACACATTCCCTAAGAATATTTCCAGGGACGTGTGCTCTGTGAAGACACAAAATGACAGGCTTGAAAGAAGGAAGAGAGAAATTAATACCGGTGAGAACTGTCAACCAAAAATGACAGGGTTTCATGTACACATATCCAACAAACTCTCCTTGGTGGTCCATAACTCTAAAAGCATGTTATACCATTTTCCCAGGCTCCCAGATGCCTGTAGTTACTGCTGGATTAGACTACATCCTTCACTGTTTCTTTCCCTACAACCCTGTCCACCCCTCCCCTCCATCTATCAATGCTTCCTGTCCATCAAAAACTCCTTTCTCTTTAAATCCTTATTACAGGATTCTGGGCATCTCAGACCAAGGTGTGTGATAACGGAGAAGAGAAAACCCTCTGCCAGCATCAGTGCAAATCAACTTAGCTCTAATGAGCAGAGTCCATGACACATGGCACGCGTTCAAGACTGTTTTCTGAATAACCATTACTTGTATAGCTTCCAGCAGTCTAACGGCAGAAGCTGGCATTCATACAATGAGACTTTAGTACGGTGTAGTTAGGGTCACACTGGAAGTGGAAGAAACTTTCTATGGATGCCTGAGGTGAGCCAACAGCTCTGCCGGGTAAGAGTGGGGTGGAGGAGGGGTTAGGGGGACTTTTATCGATGAGGAACTTTAGATAGAGCGACTGAGAAAGGACATTTCACAAACAAGAGTGTGGAGGGATGGAGGAACAAAGACAGGAGGGTAGCCGCAAGCGCTGACTGGGGAGGAAGACAATAAGGAGGAGCAGGAAGAAAGGCTTGGGTGAGAGGCAGAGAAGCTGTGAGGTCATTTTAAGGAAAACTGGACTCATCCAGCAGATGATGGGGAGACGTTAGACCAAAGATTCTGAAGAAAAGGTTAGTGTCATCAGAGCGGTACACTAGAAAATCTTGCTCCTTGGTCTACCTGGAGCGACTGGGGTGAATTCAAGACTGTTCTTTGAGTTGGACATGGTGGCTCAGGCCTGCAATCCAAGCACTTACGAAGCCAAAGGAAAATGGTCCTGAGTTCTAGAGGGTCCCCAAGACTCCATCTGTAGATAGAGTGGAAAAGGCTCCCATTTCAGTCCAAGTGGAACAGTAGAGGTGGTTACACATGTGACATAATGTCTCTATTTCCATCCCAGCCCCAGTGTTCACTAATTGTGTGGCATTAGTAACTCAGCTGTATCTAGGAGCGTCACACTGTTGGAAGTGTTTAATGTGTGATAATCATGCAACCCTTAATTTCTCATGGTCCTCGTCTACACAAAGGCAACAGCATCGCGTTATATTAGGGAAAGGCTATTTTAAAACAGTATTTTAGGTAGCCACCTCACAAAGTACTCATACAGAAGAGTTAATTTATTTGACCTTCCTAGAACAGTGCCTAGGCTTAGCTGGTGCTCAGAAGCACCGTTGCTCTTCTTGAATATTCTGTCTACTTTAAGGAGAGCATACACAAAGGAGGAAGGGTGGCTTTAGCTAAGGTCTCCTAGACCTGACGTGTGGCATTACTGAATAGTTTGGTATTCACCTGTAGTCACTGGTAGCCAGGGATATAACTATCCTAGTGGGAACAAAGATATTCTAAGAGTGACACTTATGCTTCTCCCTGTAGCTATCAAGTACCTGAGGCAATAGGTGTCGTTTGAATATGGTTGGCCCAGGGAATGGCACTATTAGGAGGTGTGGCCTTGTTGGAAGAAGTGTGTCACTGTCGGGGGTTAGCTTTAGTAAGATACACTTCCTAGCTGCCTGGAAGCCAATCTTCTGTTTGCCTTCAGAACAAGATGTAGAACTCTCAAGCTTCTCCAGCACCATGCTGACTGGATGCTGCCATGCCTCCTGCCTTGATGATAATGGACTAAACCTTAGAACCAATAAGCCAGCTCCAATGAAATGTTGTCCTTTATAAGAGTTGCCTTGGTCATGGTGTCTCTTTACAGCAATGGAAACCCTAACTAAGGCAACAATAGGTCTCAGCCCCATGCACCACTTCTAATTGCAGATTTTAGTATCTATCCTCTCTGTGAAATAGGCAACAGTTTGAAAATAGTAATCTTGGGAGTTCTATGATATGTGAGTCCTGGAAAAACTGACAGTGGGATGAGGGAATGAAGAACACACACACACACACACACACACACACACCAGAGAGAGAGAGAGAGAGAGAGAGAGAGAGAGAGAGAGAGAGAGAGA
>NW_021604791.1:6977688-6998913 GCF_004785775.1 Grammomys surdaster
GAGAGAGAGAGAGAGAGAGAGAGAGAGAGAGAGAGAGAGAGAGAGAGGCTGGAATAAGGTGAGCTGGGCTTTCAAACGGAGAACCCCAGCACACCAGGACCTTAGCCTGTGTATTACAGAAAGTTGAACAGGGAGGTGGGCTTATTGCATAACTGAACAAGTGGGCGGGGTTATGACATATGGATAGACAGGGAGTCAGGACCATTACATGAAGCTGAACAAAGAGGCAGGTTTAGGTAATCTCAATAGGAACATTCTATCACCTTCCTACCTATGATTTTTTTCAGAACAATAATGACCATTTCAGCTCAGATCATTTAGACTGTATACAGTTGGGTGTCGTCCACTGAAGCATCCAGAAATCTCCAGAGCAGAGAACAGGAAGTCTTTGGCAGAACGCAGGTAAGGTGTTGCCTGGTTACACCTGTGTAAAGCTGGTTGCCATTATAATGCCAGTAATAAAGTACGAGCAGGGAGGGTGTGAAGCTGAGCCCGTGGCCACCCATGGCTTGCCCCATCAGGTGTACCTGTGTGCGCCCTCGATTAAGTCCAGCCTAGAGTCTTCAAGACGATGCAAGACCACAACTTCTAAGAAAGACTCAATTCAAAAACATGTAACGGATCGTGTACGTCCACATAGCCCCAAGGCTGGAGTCTTTATTCTCTGCTTCCTTATCTAGTCTGGATTCCCTTTGCCCTGGCTCTGCACAGAGACAGGGAAACGTGCACTAGAGCGGGGAGATACGGCGCTACGGAAAGTGAACGTCTGGAATCTTTGACGAGAACAACACAAAAAGTGCAGCATGTTGATAAAAATCAAACTGGCTCACGGCCGTGCTCGGTTGGACCTGCGGCACAGGGACCACAGATGATGGGATGAAAATAGTTATTTTGTAGATTATAATTACCAGAGAAATATTTAACCTACCCGAAGTGTTCCGGGGGCAGGAAACAGTTGCGGACTACTTATTTAGAGAGGGTCACTGTTAGAGTTATATTGAGCTCAAAGTTTTAAAATTGTCTGGCAAGTGAGAAGACCATACTAATCAATCACCTACACTTTTGTGTATAGCTAATCACCTACAGTTTTGTGTGTAACTAATCACCTACAGTTTTGTGTGTAACTAATCACCTACAGTTTTGTGTATAACTAATCACCTACAGTTTTGAGACAAAGAAATGCACTTCATGCTTTTATGAGAATCGACACTGTCATTTTCTTAGTAATCTAGAATCTTATTTGAAAACACTGACCAACAAGTCCCTTAAATATTATAATGATCTAGTTATATTAATACAACTGAACAAAGCATGTGCTATCCTTTTAAAATAAAAACCACTAAGGATATCTACATTTAAGAAAAACTCAGGAAAATATTCCTATCTGTCTATCTGTCTGTCTGTCTGTCTGTCTGTCTGTCTAACACACACACACAGTTACATCCTGGCTTAAATTAATGTCTTAGTAAGGAAGGTAAAAGTAGTTTGAGGTCAGGTGAACAATTAACCAAAGGACTTGTTTCTTCACCCTCTCTCTTTAGATAGATAATCGGGGCAAAAATATCCAGAGAAATTAGGAAGTCTTCATGTTGTAATAGCAAATGTAGTAAGACAAAATTTAAGGTATATTTAAGTCACATGGATGATATCAAACGTTAGGATGCAAGATTTCTTGTAATTGTTCTTTTTACATGTTTGATTTGTTCTATGCATCTTAGCGCTTTGTCTGCATGTCTATATACCGAATGTAAACACTACATGTTCTAGCCAGCAAAGGGCACTGGATCCCCTCTGGACTTAGAGATGGTATGCGCAACCATGTGGGTGCTGGAAACCGAACCCAGATCCTCTGGAAAAACAGAAAGTGCTCTAACCACTGAAATAGCTCTCCAGCACCTCATTATTGTTTTTAATTAAAATAAATCTTCTTCAAGTCTGTAAGTTTCTTGTTTAAACCTCTTATTTCAGGTGTGTTTCATATATATATATATATATATATATATATATATATATATATATGTCTCCTGTAATTAATATCACACATTAACAATGTTCTGTAACAACAACTCTTATTTGGTCTAGGGAAGAACCCTGTAATGGACACATTGAGATTTATGCAGTCATTATGTTAAAATTTACACTAACTGGCATAAGTAGAGGCTATGGATAGTCTTTACATTTCAAGCTGTGCCCTGCTGCCAGAATTCAGGTCATGTCAAGTTTCATTACTTGGAGGAATTATGAAAGCTGGTGAGAGCTTTTTCGATTTCAAAATTGCAGATGCAGGTTTGTGACCTTTATTTAAGTTTCATTGTATAACACAGGCTTGGATCACACCAGGGAGATTTTACCTGAAGAGCAATTTTCCTCTGCAGCTGTGGGAATGGTTTCTGAGAGGTCATTTGTTTTGCACATTTGCTAATCTGCTGTGACTCTCAAGAAGTGGACACCATCTTAATGGGTGAGCTGAGCTTTAACAATTACTGCTCCAAGAAGAGTTTGAATAAAAAATGACCATGATTAGTTTGCTTCATTGTCTTAAATACTATCCATCACCTTTGAGACCCACACCTAGTAGATTTGCAGCTTAATCTTGCCTCGGATGTGGCATCTTCAAATATGCAAATAAAATACTCGAAGCCTTGACCTGGGCTTCTCTCTGATCTGGAGGACTGAGGAGAAAGGGTAAATATTTCTGGATGATAGTTGCTGAAGCAGAGACATTTAAAATACATAAATGTGCAGAAAGTTTATTCCTGAGACAAACTTTTATAAACTGTGAAATTTCCCTTTCAAGGTACTTGTGGTCCTGTATAGACAGACAGACATGTGGAAATAGCTACTCCACTGGTCCATTTTTAACATAATTCATCAGAGAATAATTTTCTGATGTCTAAGAGTCCTTCACTTTGGGGAGATACAGGAACTCGGGACTGTCTGGAGCCCTGTGCCTGGAGTGTGGCCTTACTCACCCCCACCCTCCCATGTATAAGAGTCAGAAGTGAATAAAAAAAATGAAGCAAGATTTAGCAGTTAACAACGTCTGAAGGAACACTTCAGTTCTAGCCACTGCCTAGAGAATTAAATGGACTCTTAGGAAATCACATCCCCGAAAAGGAGAAGATGTCGAAATGAAACCATCAATCAAAGTTGTTATTATCCACTTGATATCTTTGTGAGTTTTAAATGGGGACTTTGTGCACTTGGAGGTAAAATCTGCAGGCAAAGCTGTGGGCAGGCAACGGGAGCCTTCCCTCCTCCAGCTCAAGAGGAGAGTGCACTTTTAGAAATGACATTGGAGTGAGCTATTTTCTGGCCTCATCAGAATGAGGGTTGTCCGCTATCCTAGGTGACTGGCTAGCCAGTGTCCTGATTGTAGTGTTTGAGATCAGCAATGCTCATTGATAAGGACACTGAAGTTTGGAAAGTGGGATATCACAAATACTTATTTTTAAAAACTAACTTTAAAAAAAAAAACACTACAACTTATTCCCCAGAAAACGATTTCTTTATCTATGCCCCAGGAATGATGCTGCCAGTAATAGCAATGATTTAATAAGATTTGATTACAACACTTTGAAGAAAAGTCCCATGCTCCTGGGATCCCAAGCAACAGAGAGGGAGGATGATGGGGTGGCTTGTGAATATTATTCTACCTCTTTACATCCTCCTAAAGCAAACAAAACCTCTGCTACAGTTGATCTCCCAGGAGCTGGGTCTTCATGTTTACTCAGATTTAAAAAAAAATTTCTAAATGATGGTGTTTTCTGACCTTTTAGACCTCCTTCAACAAACATCAGATCACACAGCATGACTGAGTGTATCAACAATATTCTCTCCATCGAGACTAGTCTGAAGGATAAATTGTGTGCTCCATAAAGCATCAGTATGTGCTTGTCTTCTAAAACGGTTATTTCGGATTATACATGTTCCACAACAGTGTGTTAAGGCTAGCTTAGCAGTTAACTTAGTTCCTTTTAAAAATATGCCTGAGCATTTTCGACTTTTGTTTGTTATGAGTATTTCAAGTGTAGCATTACAGAGGACCGTTAAAGGGGCCCTCAGGCATCCATCTGTCAGCTCCACAACCTCCAGCCATGGCCTCTTGTTTCACCTAACTCAACCTCAACACTGATCCAGTCCTCCACTGGATTTAACCTGCACAAAACTTAGCATTATTCTTAACTAACAAGGGCACATTTAAAAAGCATGTGTATAATGCTACTTTTAAAAAGCAATAAGTTGAAATCCCATTTGTCAATTCTTGATCTTAGAGCATAAGCCATTGGTATTCTGTTCAGAAACTTTTCCCCTCTGCCCAAGCATTCGAGGTTCTTCCCCACCTTCTCTTCTATCAGTTTCAGTGTATCTGGTTTTATATGAAGGTCCTTTATCCACTTGGATTTGAGCTTTGTACAAGGAGATAAGAATGGATCGATTTGCATTCTTCTATAAAAAGATATGAGGTCTTCATCGATGTCACACATAAATGAGTCACAAAAATACTGCCATCTAGTAATTTCACTTCCAAAAATTAGCCTCAAAAAAAATCAGCCCAAAACATATACTCACAAAACTATGTGCACAATAATATTTACAATGTTTCTCTTATAATGTCTCCCAATGGACAGGCAGATAATTGCTCATGGATAGAAAAATGAGGTTTTTGTTAAGATGAAACCCTCATCCAGGAGAATCATAAAGTAACTATACAAGAAAAAAGTACTAACCTGTGCACGACATAGATGGGTCTGCAGAGCATTCGTATGCATACCCACCACGATGGCTGTGATTAATCAATACAATGGCGAGTGTTAGTAAGGAAAGGAGAAGTCAAACCCCCATGTATTTCAGGCAGGAGTGTAAGATGACGTTGGAAAACGGCGTGACAGTTTCTTCTAAAGTGCCACATAAAGTTCCCTATATCCTGGTCATTGTTTTTCTAGTCATGTATCCAGGAAAAGTGAAAAAAAATGCTCAAACATTTTACATCAATTTACAGATGTTTATAAATTTACAATTTACAAATGTTACAGAGGTGTCATTTACAGTCACTGAAAAAGACCACCTAGAATACTCAATAGATGAATGGGTAAGTAAAACCCGGACTGTGTGTATGCATGATAGAATTATTATTGCTATAAGAAGGAATGAGGTCTCCACATGGAAACGAGCCACAGAAATATCACGAAATGCGAAGGAACCCTGCCTTAAAAGCAGACACTGTACAGTCGCTTTGTATAACATATCCGGAAAAGGCAAACACATGAAGATGAAAAATAGACCACTGTCTGCCTGGGCTGAGAGTGGGAACGGGCATTTTTTTCAGTCTGAGACTGTGGCAGGTTCCCTTTGGGATAATGAAGGATGCTGGTCAAATCAGGAGATGGTTTCACACGTTAGTAAACTCCCTGAAAGGCCTTGAAATGTCTACTTCGAATGGGTGAATCTACTCACGTGTTAGGAGATAAAAACGGTTAGAAGAATCTACACAGAATTCTCTCTGCCAGATCACCAGGCAAGAATTACTGAGGTGCTAGGCAGGACCGTTTCACAGAGACAGTGCACGCAAGCACATGTGGAATTTATGGATGACACCAGCCTCTATCATCCGAAATGTCAAAGACCTGTTGAAAAGGGTGATGTATTCACCCTATTGGAATCAGAGAGACAGGCTCAGAGGTTGTGCTGACCTTGCTTGCTGAGTCCTGGATATCTACCACTTAGCTCATGGGATAATCTGCAATTTTTAGATAAAGCATTTGTATTTTTGTGGTTGTTTTACACATACAACGAAATGAATGCTGCACACAGGTGCAAACAGTGGGGAGGGAGGGAGGGAGGGACTTGTGGAGGGGAAACTGGAAAGAGCGATACCATTTGAAATGTAAATAAATAAAATAACCAATAAAAATGAAAAAATCTGAATAAACTGGATGACTTGTACTAATATACCTACTCCCTGGTTTTGATATCGTGTTAGAGCTATTTAAGATTCTCTCTCAATAGTAAGACAAAAAAACGATATTTCACTGATACCCTGGCTAGTTTTTATGTCAAGTTGACACAAGCTAGACTTACCTGAAAGAAAGGAACCTCAGTTGAGAAAATGTCTCCATAAGATCCAGCTGTGGGACTTTTCTTAATTGGCGATTGATGGGGGCGGGCCCAGCTCCTTGTGGGTGGGGTCATCCCTGGGCTGGTGCTCCTGGGTCTTATTAGAAAGCAGGCTGAACAAGCCATGATGAGCAAGCCATGATGAGCAAGGCAAGAAGCAGCACCCTTCCATGGCCTCTGCATCAGCCTCTGGGTTCCTGCTCTCACTGGTTTTGATGATGAGCCATTATATGGAACTGTGAGTGAAATAAGCCCTTTCCTCCCCAAGTTACTTTTGGCCGTGATGTTTCATCATAGCAATAATAACTCCAACTAAAGCAACTGGGGAAACTAAGTGAGCTGTATCTAGAAGCTCTCTCTCTATACATACGTGTGTGTGTGTGTGTGTGTGTGTGTGTGTGTGTGTGTGTGTGTATTGCAAATTTTTGTGAATCTATACTAATATTAAAATTAGAATTTTATAAAAGAAATCAGGTGCGTGGTCACATCGCTGTAGTCCCAGGGCTTGGGATTTGAGGCAAGAGGATCTGAAGTTGGAGGCCAGCTGGGAACACACAGTGAGTCTCTGACTTAACAAAAAAGGAAGATAAATAAGATGATACTGATATAACTAAGTGGTAAGACTTCGGATTAGCATTAGGGAGACCCTGACCCATCTTCTGCACCACAAGAGAAAAAAAAAGTACTTTGAAGCCAGGGACAGTGATGTGTTCCTGTAGTTTCAGTTACTAGAGAGGCCGAAGCAGGAGGGTAATTTGAGCTTAGCTTTCAAGACCAACCAGGATGGCATAACTTTGTCTTAATCAATCATCAGATCAACCAATCGATCAGTTTTTGAGACCCTGGGTCATGTGTTTATTGAAAGACCTGAATTCTTAAATGCTATTGTGATGTTACCGTCATACCCTTCTTTCTGAAGATGCAGAACTTTGAATGTATCATAGAAGAAAACAAATTCTCCCTCCTGAGATCATTCTGCTTCTGTACCTTCCTACTCCTCGTCATAAAATAATTCAAAAGGAGCAAAGCTAGCTGTTTTCAAATCAGCCTCTTCCACCCGTTCGTCAGCAGAATCCTAAGCGTTACCAGGCGTGTACTGAGTGTCACTTATTGTTGAACTTAAGATCTCAAGAGAAAACATTGCCAGGTTTCTGTTCTTTGAGACAGGGTCTTAGGTAGCCCTTATGGCCTAGAACTTGTTCTATAGCTGAGAATGATCTTATATGTCTAAGGGTGGACGTGAGCACCTGGTTCTCCTGCCTCCAGCTCCTGAGTGCTCAGATCATAGGTTTGCCACCATGTCTGGTTTGTGAGGTGCGAGGGATCAATCCCTGGCTTTCTGTATTATAGATAAGCATTCTACCCACCAAACTATATCCCCAGTCCACAATGGCGATTTTAATTTGCCCAAAACCAAAAGCCAAAAGATAGATTTATCTTCAGGAATGGCTGGAGCCTCCTTCTCTCCCCTGCCCTTCCCTCCCTTCCTCTATTCTCTCTGCCTCTTCCTCTCTTTTTCCTTCACTCTCTTCTCTTTCCCTTTGCTTCCTCCACCCCCACCTTCTGTCTTTCATTACTACTTGGTGTCATTCCAAGAAAGCGTCTTCCCATGTCCCCAGCACTGTCCTTGCTTGTGATGTACACAGGGAAGATCCAGCTTCGCCACAGTCCTTCAAGAAGGAAAAGTGGCTATCTTCAATAACTCCTACATTCCTGGTTAAATGCCCCAGTTCCTGACAAGGCTTCTATGTCTGTTTTGTTATTTTAAATTATATAATTAGAATTATCAATTCCAGCTCTCCTAGGCGGTCTAGAACACAGTAGGAAGTAGACCCCAAGGAGAAACTGAACAATGGCTTGCTTCTCATTTCCATACAGTGTAAGGAAATGCCATAAGTCATATGGTGTTGTTTGTATGGTGGTGGTGGTGTGTGTGTGTGCTTATGTGCACTTAAAGGCTGCATAAAGTTTAAATAAAAGTGTCAGGCCACGCAATGGTGGCACATGCCTTTAATCCCAGCACTTGGGAGGCAGAAGCAGGCAGATTTCTGAGTTCAAGGCCAGCCTGTTCTACAGAATGAGTTTCAGGACAGCCAGGGCTATACAGAGAAACCCTGTCTCAAATAAACCAAAAAAAAAAAGTCATAAATTCTTTTCCTTGTTCCTTTACATATAGCATGCAGTATCCACCATAAGCCAAGCTCCAACACTACCAAAAACTCAAGACACTGAAACACAAGGAAGTGGATATAGAATAAGAGAGAAACTCCAGAATTGGAATTTTCATTGTACTGGAAGAAGACAAGTATACACATGTCCAATACATGAATTTATATACATACACATGCATGAATACATATCACCACATACCAGAGGGTTAGTAAGTCTTTCAGAGAACAAAGAAAGCAACTCAAGGAAGATAGGAAGGAAATCCAGAGTGGAAAAAGGTTGCCATTTACTATCAGGAGATTGGGGAAGGATGGTGTCATCAAGAAACCAATCTGTCACAGGAAAACCTTGAGTGCTTTTTCCACCCTCTGTTGACACAGTTCTCTGAAGGTCTGTGAGAAGCTGGCTGATCAGTTTTTGGCAACTTGACTCAAGCTAGGGTTATCTGGGAAGAGGGACCTTCATCTGAAAAAAAAAAATGTGTCCATAAAATTAACCTGTAGGTATGTCTTCCAGGACATTTTTCTAATTCATGATTAAAGTGGGAGGGCCTAGCCCACAGTGGGCGGTGTCATTCCTAGTCAGGTGGTCTGGGATGTATAAAACAACAATCTGAGTGGACCATGGAGAGCAAGCTAGCAAGCAGCACTCCTCGGTGGCCCCTGCATCATCAGCTCCTGGCTCCAAGTTCCTGCCCTGTTTCAGTTCCTGTCCCAACTTCCCACAATGATCAGGTGTGATTGAATCAAGTAAACCAAATAAACCCCTCCCTTCCTAAGTTGCCATTGGTCTTTATCACAGCACTAAAAGCCATCTAAGACAGAAAATAATACTGTTGTGTCAGGAAGGGATAGGTGGTAGGAACAATTTGTTGATTTTTGTTATTAGAGAGAATAAAAAATATAGGAAGAAAGATGAGAGGAAGCAGTTTGAGCTGATTCTAAGGACCAACAGGTTCTGCACGGGGCTGTTGAACCAAGAGATGAGTACACAGACGTCACTTCAGAGACAGCTGTAGAGGTGGCCTGCCCAGAAGCCTGCTTGGTTAGAAATGACTGCCTCAGCTATGCTTTTAGTTTCCTCTAAGAAGTGAATGTTTTCATATGGTTTTCTTTTTCTTTTCTTTTTCATTATTTTAGGGGGGTGGGCAGGGATTAAGGAACAGGAAAACTCCCTTGCTGGGCACTTTTCCACTGAGCTATATCCCTAGCCCTTAAAATTTTTTGTTTTGTTTTGTTTTGTTTTGTTTTGTTTTGTTTTGTTTTGTTTTGTTTTGTTTTGTTTTAAGACAGGTTAGCCTCAAACTCTTTGGTAAGCCTGAGCAGACCTCAAATTTGCAATTCTGAAACCTTTGCCGCTTGAACTCTTGAATTATATTCTCTCTCTCTCTCTCTCTCTCTCTCTCTCTCTCTCTTCCTCTGTGTGTGTGTTTCTCTCTCTCTCTCTCTCTCCCTCCCTCTCTCTCTCTCTCTCTCTTTGTGTGTGTGTGTGTGTGTGTGTGTGTGTGTGTGTGTGAAGTTTGAGTTTGAGACAAAGTCTCTTTAGGCCCCTTGGCTGTCCTAGAACTCACCCCAGTCCTGGCTTTGTGTACACAAACTTTTAAACTATTGTTGAGATTCAGTAACATTGAAATTAGCATCCATCAGAAATCATACTACTGGATAAAAACAGAAAAAGGTTCTGGTAAGGCTCAAATACAGCCCAAACTGGCCTTGAACTCATGATTTTCTGCCTTAGCCTTCAATGTTCTGGGATTAGAGATATATACAGATTAATTTTTGACAAAAAAGAGTTTGATTATAGATGAACAAAAACTAAACTTCTCAATATTGGCTAATCTTAATTTTATTAGAACACAAACATCTTAAAATAATAGCAAGTATTAATTAATTTAGAGCAGCCTAACAGACATGTATGTGGACACATATGTGCATGCATGCACACACACACACACACACACACACACACACACACACACCATACAGCTTGTAGCATCCGTGTCGCTAAAGCCTACTTTAAAAAGCAGAACTAAAATGAGAACACCCGAGATTAAATGAGCAGTGACCCTCTTTTCTGACATCCACTTACATGGTGCTTGTTTCTATATTTAGAAATTCATTCCAGGTCTCTTGATTATTTTAACTTTTTAAAGATGTCAAATGATGCTGGTTTTTCCCCTTTTCAAGCTCATTTAGCTAATACACAATAAATTGATCTGGACAAGTTCATATAAGGAATCCATGCATTTTCATAAATAACGGACATTTTTAGGAGCTATAAAAATATTTTCATTTCTTTTAGGTGGATTAAAAATCAGTCTAGCCATTTAAAATGGTAATGCAATGTATTCTGTAGAAATAACAAAAAAATACTCTATCTGTCCTTGTGTTTTCATAGATATCATATAATTTTAGGTGTCATTTTTATAAAACCTCATAAACCTACAAGATTCTGTTTACCTGCCAGCTTTGTCCGGATGTGAGTCACAAACGTGTCAAGAAAAATCTAATAATCTTTATTAGCGTGTATTAATATTCTAATAGCAGCTTAAGGAAGAGAGAAAAGGAGCTGCTTTCAACGGATTGGACTGTTTTAACGTGGTGTTTCAAATCAGCGATACATTGTGCCTGTTGTAACGGCTTTACACTTAGAACAGCTATAACGTGAAAAGCGAGCCTTATGGGCATCAATCAACCAGCAACATCTGCTGTGTTTGCTCTTTTAAAACTTTCCCTTCCTCCCTCCCTCCTTCCCCCTCTCCCTTCCTTCTCCCAGGCTAGCCTCAAGCTTGCTATGTAGCCTAAGCTGGCTTTGAACTCCTTATCCTCCTGTCTCAGGCTTCTAACAGCTGAGAGTGTAAGTGGCATCATACCCTTGAGATAACTTCATGCTGCTATATCTCAATCTGGTCTGACCTCCACATAGGGAATTCAGTAACTAGACACCTACCCACGAATGTCAGCTGACTTCAAGAGTCCCCAAACCAGCCCCTTCTGCAGAACGGTAGCCAGGGTGGCTCTGGACTCTAACACGGGCCTCTCACTTCCCACCGTTCTCTGTCACAGCTGCATACATTGGATGAAACTGAAAATCACTCCATGGGGAATGGCTTTGAATAGCACGGCTTATTATTTCTGGAAAGTGCTTAAAGTGACTATTAACAGTAATTACCAAAAGGAAGCAAAGCTTCCCTCTTGCAAAAGACGTGATATTTCTCACAGTTCTGCGCCTTGCTGTCTCACCAACATTAATTACCCTACCGTGGGAATTCTTAAACAGCAATGACCTACTTGGCTATCATGCCTCCCTGTCTTGCATTTATTGTACTTTCACTGTTTGATTTTACTTTGGTTTACTGTTTCCTGAGACAGGGCCCGGTTAGTTTAGGCTCATGTCGGAATTCTGCCTTAGCTTCCTTCCCAAGTGCTGATTGAGTGACAGATGTTTAGCCCCGCCCCCTGCTCTTACCGCCTCCACCTTTCTCTTCCCCATTTTGTACATTCAGTTGCCCTGTACAGTCATTCTCCAGTTGACCTTAGTTGCACGAGACAGTCATGTTTGAAGTGGTGTCTTCATTGTATAAAATACTGGCTTTGGTAGTCTTCTGGAAAGTCTTTCTCGGGCGGTAGTGGGGGTGGGGGCAGGCGTGGGGTGTGTGTGTGGGGGAGTGATTTCCAATACAGAAGAGTCCATCCAAAAATCCTTCCAAGTTGGAAACCTTGACTTTGGAAGGGGGGAGGTTAATATCTAAAGAGTTAGAAGAGATAAAAAGAAAAAATACAATATGCAGCAGAATTTGGATTCATATTAAAATTGATACATAAAATTTCTAAGTTGCAAAGATTGCCAGTATCCAGCCTGTCCTCATCTTCAGTCTTGACTTCTTGGTTAGAATTTGAGATATAATCCAGATCTGGAGGCTATACACACACACACACACACACACACACACACACACACACACACACACATACACACAGAGGGATACACACAACATCTTGCGTTTAATCTTTTTTTAATTTTTTTGGTTTTTCGAGACAGGGTTTCTCTGTGTATCCCTGGCTGTCCTGGAACTCACTCTGTAGACCAGGCTGGCCTCGAACTCAGAAATCCACCTGCCTCTGCCTCCCAAGTGCTGGGACTAAAGGCCTGCGCCACCACCGCCTGGCTCTTAATCCTTTATTCTTGATCTTTGCTCCTAGGGAAATAAGTCACGTAACTGCCCCATCCACCCATTTACCTTCTCTTAATATCCACTTCTCAGAATGACATGACCTGAAAGTCTGTTTCCTTAAACACATCTGCAAAAACATAAACTCATATGAAGATAGTAAAGAAGCCGCAAGTAGGGAGGAAATGTCTGTCGTGTTTAAACCAATAAAGGTTCCACGATGCTTAAAGTCTCCATGTAAATCGGTGAGAACACAAACTAACTAACCAAACGAAAGGGTAGGAGAAGGAGACCGGTGGATGTGTATTGAAGAAGAAACAACAATGGCCAATATGCTTTTAAAAAGATAGCCAGTCTCATTGGTAAACTAGGGACTTCAAAGCACATCCACAGTGAAATGCCACACCCACAAGGCTGACAGAACTTCACTCCCGGTTGATGGGAGTCCTAGTATAACCATTTGAAAGACAATGTACAATAGAGTTGAACTAGGTCATCCCCTTTGAGGTAGTTATTCCAGCCCTAGGTAGACACCTCAGAAAACTCTCACATGTGTACCTCAGGAGCACTTGTGAGAGCATTCAGAGCAGATCAGCTCAAGTCATGCGTGCATTTCCTTTGACGTTCCTGGCACTGAGGGGAGGGGGTAAAGACAGCACTGGGTGGGAAACCCATACCACCCACACTGGCTGCTGAGACCTGGGATCTCTCAGAGACCTCTTGGAGACATGAGGCACAACTTTCTTTTCTCCGGACCCCCGACCCATCCGTAGGTCCCTTAAATCCAGTGGACCACTTGGATTAATCCATTTATTACTGCCTTGGGAGTAAATCAAAACGCAAGGCATCTTCGATCAATGTGTTCTCACCCATCAGCCCCTTACAATCCTGCCTTTCTCGTTTGTTTATTATGTAAAATCAACTTACAAATAGTAGCGGTATTCTTTTATCTGATCATCAGGGTTGTATTCCTACTACTGTCTATATTTCCAGTAACAACCCATTCTCCCTGAAACTGCACAGCTATTGGGAATGATTTGGGGGTACTTTACCAAAGATTAATTACCTTTAGGGGAAGGTCCTCCTACTAAATGATGATCCCCTTAAAGGACCTGTCTTGCGTATAGTGGGTCACACATTCAAGCCAGATGCCAGGAAACCCAGTTGAGGGAAAAAAAAAACCTGTGCCTGTGCTCCTTCCCAGGCTAAGTGTGACTAGGTTGTTCACTCTGTATTTTACAAAAGCTTTTCTTTCTTTCTTTCCCTCTCTCTTTCTTTCTTTTCTCTTCCTTTTTTAAAAGAAATTTTACACTGCAAATATGTCATGAATATTAAATGAAATTGCACGAGAAACTCCATGGCTACATGACCCCTAAATGCCACTTTAAAAAACAGCAATGTGCTTCTGTCCTTTCAACCGAGCTCCTCGCCTTTCCAAAAGAGGTTAAGCAAGATCAGTTGCCCTTTTTTTTTTCCTGCAGAAGGAAATTAGAATTGCATTTCTCAGTGTCCTGTTAAGAGGCTGATTCCTGGAGTATGAGAAAAGCGGAAGTGAGATTCCAAAGAAAATTAAAGAGAAGAGCATCCTTCGGGCAGAATGGCCACCTGAGCCTGGGGTGGCCGCAGACAAGCCAGCCTTCTAACCTCTGCGACTGCACCCAAGCCCTGCTCTACCCTGACCACCATTTTACCGCTTCTCCAGGAATGGTTTCAGACTTTGCAGGTGTTTGGGGGTTTGGATGGCATCATCTTCACTCACATCATGATGGAAGTAACATCACTCTGATGCCCTGGGCATTGTGCATTGAGCAGGAGCTCACCCAGGGAAGGAAAAGAAGGGCGCTTGGACAGCAAGAGGATTCCTGGCTGGGGGAGCTACAGACCGACCAGGAGACTTGCACAAATGGGCTGGCTGGGTATACTGTGGTATCCCAGGCGACACAGGGGAGAGTGTGGCCACCTCTGCCAACTTGACCACCTTGATCTCAGGCTCTGAAGGCAGACATCCCCTCTGGCTCCCACCAAGTCCTTCCACAGATGGGAGTGGACCGCTGTGGTTTAATTCCATTTTCCAGCTCAGAGCCAACTGCGTGGTGCCCTGAGTCAGACACCCGGCCAGGGAGCGCGTGGCCTGCGGGGGCGGCAGCAGGTCTGGGTGACGCCAGGGAGCCAGGGGCGGTGAGGTCACGCCAGCCCAGCCCACGTGTGCGCCAGATTTAAAAGTTGGTGGCGCGCAGAGATGGTCACTTTGGTGTCTGAGCTCAGCAAGAGGCGCACCGGTGAGGCTGAGGGACAGCTAGAACACCCGCACAACACCGGGTACCTGGTCTGCAATCCAGAGCCGCTTGGAGGTAAGGAGATGTCGCGAGCAGCAGGTCGCCGCCCAGGGCTGTCCGCAGGACAATTGGCCGCTGCAACCGCATCTCCTCTCCTGTCTCTGCTGCTGCTGCTCGCCTGCTGTGCGTACACTTGCAGAGGTAAGATACCAGCCCCTACCTCAGGACCCCTCAGGCTGCCGCTGCACTGGTTTCTCTCCTCTACCTTCCTTGCCTCTTCTCTGCGCTTCTAGAATCTGCTTCCCACTGAAGCCAGGATCTGGCCCAGGACTGAAGCCGCCTGGGGAAGGTGCAGGGCGGGCTGCAGACTCCATAGGGGGAGTCTAAAAAAATGAAAACACTTCCCCTTTCATTTCAGTCATTGGACAGACTGATGGTTGAAACAAAAATCTGCTGCTCCCCTTGCCAACGCAAGGTAAAGTTGCGCTGCGCCGCGCCTCCTGGGAGGCCGGCTAGTTACAAAGTGGAGGAGAGACCCAGGCTAACAGGTTTTCAGAATTAGAGAGTTCTCATCACAGAAAGTTGAAGTGAGCATACAACGCTTATCCAGGTTTCCAGTGATGGGCACTTAAAGCTGGCAAGGCAGGCGGGATCTGATGACAACGGGGACCTCTTGAATGTGGCTCCCAGAAAACAGGAAAAGCAAGACCAGGGAGGGAGGTCTGAAGCCCGGGATGAGTGGCAGAGCAAAATGTGTCCCTTGAAGCTGTAAAGAACGTTTAGTTACCAGGTAACCGGGGGAGGGGGGGTTGTCATTCATTCCTGCTTTCTGAGGGTCCTTTAAGTTCCAAACACTGCCTTGTTACAAATATGAATTCTCCAGGTGCTTCCCAGGTCAGTAGGCTGTTCATTTTTCAGAAATGTTGACGATTTAAACATCTCAGACGCAGAGCATTGTGGGAGCTCATAGATGAGCCCTCAATTAGAGCTGGACAGAGACCAGCATTCTTTCCCTGGCTCGTCTTTGTTGCCTTCATTTCATTATTTTAATTTTTGTTCCTGAGACATTGAGGGAAAACAGCCTCCCTCATCTGAAAGCCTGTTCAAATGGGACAGAGGGAGGGACAGTGTGATAGCTCATCTAATAAAGGTGCCTGCTACCAAGCATGAAGACCAAAGTTCAAGGCTAGGCGTGGTGCAATACACCTTTAATTCCAGCACAAGGAAGGCAGAGGAAGACGGATCCCTGGGAGTTCCAGGGCAGCCTGGTCTACAAAGTGAGTCCAGGACAGCCAGAGCTACACAGAGAAACCATGTCTCAAAAACAAACAAACAAACAAAAACAACAACAAAAAAACCAAAAAACTCGAGTTCGATCCCCAGGATCTACAAGTTGTCCTCTGAAATAAAGAAAAACCAAATAGCAAGGTGGCAACCACATGGTAGCCATGACTTGCAAGCTAAATTAGCCCTTTCTCTTTTAAATGTTTTATTAGAAATATTAGAATGATAATTTCATTTACCTTCTTAAGGAAGGAAACAATTATAAGTTTTTTTTTCCTTTTTAAAGAATTCAGGTTTATTTAATACACTTGCAAAGAGATCGGCAGCCTGGCAGTAGCAGATAAACTGCCCGTAGCCAGATAATCATAGTCTTTATTTGTATTTATTTATTTAAGATATATGGGTGTTTTGTTTGCACATATGCCTGCGCATTTCATGTGTGCCCGGTGTTTAGGAAGGTCAGAAGAGAGTGTGGCATCCCTTGGGACTAGAGTTACAGCTGGTTGTGAGTTCTGAGAAGTAAACCCAGGCTCTTTGGAAGAACACACAGTGCTCTGAGCTGTGGAACCAGCCCTGATAACTATAGCTTTAAAAATTGTTTTGTTGCGGGGAAAGGCTATGTTTTCTATGCATGTTGCATGCAGCAGGCTTGTGGTGGCTTCTGTAGCTATAGGAAATGACCGTCTTGGAGAACTGGGCAGTCAGCAGGTTCCTAAAAACTAGATGACCCTTCAGTTTTATTTCCAAAAGAGCGAATCTGCTGTCTGACCTATCACATCATAAGTAACCTTGATATTATTCAAGCAAAAAGCTTCCTTCACTCTCAGGAAGTTTCCTGACTGCCATTTTCTGTCTTCATTCCCTTTTAGACCTGAAAAGACAAATTTCATTCTTTAAAAAAAAAAAAAAGTAGCAAGGTGGGGGGGCGGTGAGGAAAGGATCAAAAGCCAGTGTAATTTGCCTTAGTCTCCAAGTGCCTAAACATAGGGGCAGAGGCATGCATAGCACACGTAAGCAAAAGTTGGAGGTGATCTAACAAGAGTGATCAGTACATAGATGTAACTACAGCTATCTACAAATGACAAAAACAAGTGTCTTAAAACCAGAAGAAAATAAGTGTCAGTAAATATATCATCCTTAGCAAAAACAAACAAACAAACAAACAAACCAAAAACCAACATGAGCAGAGTACACGAGGACAGAGATAGTGAGATGATAAAGAGAAGCCAGACTTGCTGTGTGGAAACACTTCACTCAGAGAACATGTCTGAAGAGGGAAATTTCTCAGAAATAGGAACACACTTTGGGTGTCTGCCAGTCACTTGATTATGCCCGAAGCAATAAGAGATCATGGCCAAGACTGATTTAAAGCATCATCTGTCCTGCTTAGATCTTTCATCCATTGACTGATTGGAAGTGTTCAGTTAGTAGTAACAGATTCTCAGATGCTAACTCTTCAGGGAAGGATTTCAGAGAACACTGGTGCCACCTTTACAATAATCAGGTGTGTTTTCTTACATAGTGTTTAAGTAGAAATACCTGGATAAAGATGAGCAGAAGCTGTCATCTTAGTGATCTAGGAGAGAAGAGTGGTAGTGTTTTGGAAAACATGGATGGTAGTACAAATACTGGTTTCTTCAAATGCTGTGTTAGTCCCGTGTGCTAGGTTGAACATGCCTTCCAAAGCGCGTGCTTCGGGATCTTGGTTCTCAGTGTGTTAACAACCGAGAGATAATGAAACCTTGAGAAGTGAGGTTAGTGGGACATTGGTGGGAGATTGGGGACACTGCCCTCAGAAGGGATTAAAGGTGTTCCCTTAGAACTCTTGTTTCCTTGGAGAGTGGGTTGTTTAAGACTAAGATCAGCTCCTCCCTGCCCTCCGGCTTCCTCTCCCATTACACAATTGTTCTCGCTGGTTGGAGCTTAGACTTGCAGTTTCCAAAAGTGTGAACTAAA
The DNA here is from genome assembly GCF_004785775.1 of Grammomys surdaster. Taxonomy (NCBI): domain Eukaryota; kingdom Metazoa; phylum Chordata; class Mammalia; order Rodentia; family Muridae; genus Grammomys; species Grammomys surdaster. The sequence continues at coordinate 6,995,662 of NW_021604791.1, forward strand.
TAAATCTCCTTCTGTTACCACGTAACCCAGCAGAACCAGAATGCACCAAGTGCCTTAACCAGAACATTGTATCGACTCTAATAAACAGTAAGAAAAAGGAAGAGAAAAGCCCTGTTCCTTGTGTTAGGGTTCAGTTCCAATGACAGTGGATTTCTATCAATTATAGCAAACCATTTTGATTTGGGGGCTCATCATATCCCAAGACTGTGCTTCTGAGTTTTGCAGAAGGGCCACAAAAGCAACACCACCCCCTTTTTTATTTTGATATTAGTGGTTAGAACTGTTATGCACAATGGAGATTTCTAAGTAGATCCTGGATGCTTAGGGGTTGGAAAGAGTCAAACTCCCAATGGCCTTGGTGACAAAGTCTGGCCCTAATGCCAGACAACTGAGTTGGAAGCTTCATTTTGTCCTGGGGTGGAAAAGGGTTGGGAACATAACACTGCGTTCTTTAAACAGAAATGCCAGGTTTGGAGAGATAAGCTGAGTGGTTAAAGGCATGTGCCGCTCAAGCAAAGGACCCGGGTTCTGTTCCCAAGCAACCACATGTGATCTTGAAACTGCCTGTGACTCCAATTCCACAGAATCTGATGGCCCCTCAGGCATAAGACATGTGCATAGTACACATGTACACACGTAGACAAATATTTAAACATGAAATGAAGATAAATGAGTCACAGAAATGCCTGTCAATCAGAATCTCAGAATCACTAAGATCTCCAGGTACTTGACATGAAGCTTTGAAATGACAGATTAATCCTTTCCTACAAGCAGAAAGAGCTCAGAATGTGACTCACCGGGCAACTGTGGCCTGCCATGAATGGTTGTGGTATGGTGGGCAATTTATCACTGAAGAGTATGGAGGACTCTTCCATAAATAGGGTTCCATAAAAGGGGGTGCCTTCACAGGGGGTTTCACCAGGTTCGGAACATAACCAGCTCTTTATATGATGCTTCTAAGTTGTGTGTAAAACTCACCGCCACAAAAAGGACTAACAATGGTTAGTAAAAGGTCTTATATGTGTATGGCCCTTGGTTTGAGTCTTAGGGCACACACGCATGCACACATGTGATGTGTGCACACATGCACTCACAAACACACACACACATACCAGGATTAGGTCAATAATACAGAAAATGTAGTTAATTGTGATTAGTATTATAACTTAAATTAAATAATAGGAAAAGCCTGCTAGAGCTTGAGCCAATATTGAGTACAAAGTAGAAGACTTAGGGAAAATCTGACTCATCAGAATTTATAGCCAGCCAGAGATATTTGGCAATATTCATTGAAGCCAGGCACAAAGGTACACACCTGTAATTCCAGCGATCAAGAAGCTGAGACAAGGGGATTGTGATTTGTGGACAGCTTGGGAGACATAGTGACCCTGTCTCTAAAACAAAACAAAACCCATCACATGCTTCTTGCTACCTATTTATTTAGGTAGCCTTATACAAACTAGCTTGCTTCTGTTTTCTTCTCCTGAGTTAGAAATAATAATGTCTCTCTGGGAAGTTTAGTGTGAGGATTAAGAACATGTTGTTTTTGAAGTGCTTATCACAACTTTGCATATATTATTGGATTGTTTCCTCTTTCAGGCAAATTGAATAAAGCTACTATGAGCAATCAGATAAGTTTTTATGTTAAGATAAAGGTAATTGATTCTTCAGACTACTATCTCGACTACGTTATTGGGATGTTTTTGATAAACATGGCTTTTTATAAAAGGTCAAATATTGACATATCTAGTTGAATTAGCTTGGTAGTAATTTATAGCAAAAAAAGAAAAAAACCAACAACATGACAACCAGAATCTGAAATGGAATTACATAGAGATAATTAATTTGAAAAAGAAACATGATGATATAATAACATTAATGTATATTCAAAATTTATTTTTAGGTGTGCCAATATCACCTCAAAGATTACAGCCAGAAAAAGAACTACAGCTGTGGAATGAGGTGAGTTATTCTTGCAAACAGTAGCAGAACTTCCAACTTCCTTAAAATTATTACGGTAAAGTGAAACGTTGTAAGTGAACTTTGGGGGAAACTGACTTTACCAACATTGTGGTATCATAATAGTTAAGAGTGTCTTATTAAAATAGAAGTTAAAACACACCTATAATTCTAGCACTTAGGAAGCGGAGGCAGGAGGATTCTTGTAAGTTTGAGACTAAACTGAGGTACATAATGAGTTTAAAGTCAGCCTGATATATAGATATATAGATTCATACATACATGAATATTCTAAGATCCTATCTCAGAAAACACTAGAAGATAGAAGGAAAGATAAAAGGAAATAAAACAGTAAATGGTAAAAATTAGACAGCAGAAACAAGCTTTAAAGGGGGGTAATTATAATAAATGTAAACATGCTAAAATATACCACTTAAGGACATGGATTCTCATTTGTATTTGTGTTCCAGCTGTTTACAATCCAGGAATAACTATCTATTAAGACTCACACCTAAGAGCTGAAGTTACACCTTGTGGACGAATGCTTGCTTGCCCAGCATCTATGAGACCCTAGCTGAATCTCCAGTGTACCCCTTCCATCATTCACTCATACATAAAGAATCACACATAACATGGGTAGTGGTTGACGTATGGGAGGATGGAAATGATATATAAAGCAAATATGAACTGAGAGAAAAACTGGGGTGGTAGTCTTCATAGCTAATAAAATAAAATTCAGAAATGCGAGCTCTCAAAACTGACAATTAACCATTTATATACATATAAAAGATGGACAAGAAGGTGTAGCCATCATTATTAATACATACCAATGACTACCAGTGTAACAAGTCCTAGAATATCATGAGGGAAAATAAGCATTAAAGAACCAGAACATGATAGGTTAGAAAGCAAGGTTTCATACATTAGAAAAAGATCTAGTAGATTTTCCCAATTATACTGCAATACAGTAAGAAAATAGCAAATTCATGACTTAAGCATTCCATTTGTTTGGGAGGTAAGTACCATTTATGACAAATAGGCCTGGAACAGACAAGAAATTATACTTAGAATTTAATGACAAAAACATTGTAAATCCAAATTTGCAGGCTATAGCTGAGACGGCAGAGAACATTATGCTTCATTATAAAAGCTCAAAAGTATAAGCTGCTTGCAAGGCTATCTGTGTTCCACAAGATGGACTTTCATCTATGCACATGCTGGCAGCACTGGAAGAGCACATGAGTTTGGGAGGGAAAAGGGTTAGGAGGTGGGGGATGGGAGGGAATGCAGTAG
>NW_021604791.1:6999313-7027801 GCF_004785775.1 Grammomys surdaster
ACACACACACACACACACACACACACACACACACACACAAAATGTTAGTTTTTAAAATGCCCTGAAGTAAAATTTTCTTTCTTGTGTCATCAGCCAAAACCCATGTTCTGTCTTACACAGTCAATGTGTTGTAAGTTTCTCTACAAAGGAAAGCTACTTTAAAGCTCACACATTTGCCCTTTACCTAGTTAAGTACCTTCTCTTCTTTTCCTGTCTTCCTAAAAGTTTCGTTATTTCAAGCATAATCAAATATTTTAACCAAGTTCATTTGAGATCAGCAGTAAACTTTTCCTTCTGTTTTCCATGATGGTAAAGAATTGGGTTAAGTCTCTTGCCGTTAAAATGAACTGATACCAGAGTTCACAAGATTTTTGTGTATAGTACCAATATATAAGAATCAGTAATATTTCTTTTCACTAGAAGGAAGTAACATAACAATATAGTTTAAAACACAATTGGCTTTCTGAATCCATGAGTTAGCTGTACAACTGCAGATTCAACCAACTATGGCTTGAAAATATTTAGCAGTGAAAAACTGTATCTTTCCTAAGCCTATACAGACTCTTTCAGTTATTTCCCAAACAGTGTAGTGTAATGACTATTTACATAATGCTCACATTGCATTAAGTATGACAAATAGTTTAGAGATGGCCTAAAAGATACAAGAGGATATGGCTTATACTCAAGTATAAGTTTATACTGCTTTGTATGAGGAACGTAATCACCTATAGATTTTAGTATTCCCAGGGGTATTGGAACACCACTACAGATGCTGAGAGACAATTGCAGATCATCCACAATGACTATAAGGAGTAATAAATAGTAAAAACACACAATACATTAATGAAGGAAAAAGTAAATGTTAATCAAAGATGGGACTAGACGGAGAGACATCTTTTCTTCAATGGAACAATTGGGTATGGGGTTGTGGGGTATTGTTTTTAGGAACATCTGTCGTGTGTGTGTGTGTGTGTGTGTGTGTGTGTGTGTGTGTGTGTGTACGTGACAGGGTCTCTCATTGGGATCTGGGGTTCACAAACAAGACTTGACTGGCTGATTGGTGAGCCCCGTGCCACCTCCTGTGTCTGCTCCCCCAATGCTGATTTCAAACATGGTGGCTTTTTATGTGAGGGTTGGGGATCCAGCTCACACCCTCAGCCCTTGTGTGGCAACCGATTTGCCCGCAGGACTCAGAAGAATTCATTTGATATGATAAAAGTGCCAAATCTTCCTCAAATTAGTCAAGGCAAAGCCCATGACATCAGCATGACTTTACTTAGAATAATTTCACTTACTTTTTAATAAAGGAACATATGAGTTTAACCTAACACTGTCATGAAAAGCTAAATCTCTAAATTTATTAAGATGTTCTCCAAATCCAGAGGATATCTTAAATACACGGAGCTTAAAGGGGAGAACTATCTGTTCCTACTTACAAAGACTACCATAAAACTGTAGTAGTTTATAGTTTGAAAATTCAGATAATGACACAAAAATAAAGGCATGAAGGGATGGATAAAACTTAGAGTTTGAAGAGTCCTACCTTTGACAGTCACCAGCCCAGGTAGCCTCTTATTGAAACCCTCTGTCCAGGCTCTTCTTGCTCTACCTGCCCTGCAGGTGTTGGCATCCCAGAATCACCACCACCACCGCCATCACCACCACCACCACCACCATGGAGAGTAAAACCCAAATGTTGGAGGAAGGGAAGTGGTGGGAAATTAATCCCTCAGCATGGCTGATAGCAACCTATTCTACACTGTCTCTCAGCATCCTCAGACAGATGAAGCCCCAGCCAGTCATGGTGACATTTCCTTACAAGATTTCTTCTCATCCTGGTTTCCCTCCTCCACGCCTTTGCTGATGTTTCGAGGTTCACACCTAAAACAAACACTCTTGCACTGCAGTCTCTTTGGTTTTCCTTTCTTCCTTTTCCATTTGCTTATTTATTTATTGCATCCCTGAGGATTGAACCCCACCAGCATTAGGCATGTTAGACACATGCTCTACTCCTGAGTTACAGCCCCAGCTACGTCATTATCTAAAAGTCTGTTTCTGGGGGCAGCCAGACCAGAGGCAGAATGGACACACACATAAACAACACAGTGAGGCAAAGAAGGAAAAGAACAGGCTGAAACCGACTCACTGAATTGAGAAACATGAAACCCACACTGGTACACAAATACAATATAAGGGGAATTAAAGACCCAAATATAAAAGGTATATCATAGAGGAGTAGGAGAGGTGTCCCTTAGCGAGTGAGGATCAGGAAAAAACAGCTCGAACAGAACTTCAAATGCCCCAGCATCCTCTCTCCTGGGAAGGGAGCCCCAGAGAGTTTTTCACAGGCAGAGAGCTGAACACTGTGTGAGGAGACCGGCTGTGGCCCTCTTTGTAGTAGAAAGGATCAAATGGGATCCAGGTGTCTGTCCATCTCTGGGAATACCATAGACATGCTAGAAGGCTGTGCAGCTTCTAGGATGGGTAGAAGCTACATGTTAGATACACACTTAGCACCATGGATAGATCTCTAAGTAGCATAATAAGTGAAAAATGAAGAAGCCTTACGGAACTCCCAAGCATGTAGACAAAACAGATTTTACAAGAACACACACAAATGAAAGGTGCACATCAAATATTTTAGAAGAGTTGTCTATGAGGGAATGGCGTGAGAATATTAAGTGGAAATAATACAAACAAGGCTAAAGGTTATGGTGTGCTTCAAGCTGAGAATAGTCTTTGTGTCTAGGCTACCCCCAACAAAGTATATAAGGGGGAAGAAAAACCAAATAGATAGTAAGTACCAGATACCAAACATTCTCTAACAGTGCAGACATTCATGAAGTCTATTAGAAGGGTCTCTGCTTTAGTAGATCATCAAAGAAAATGGGAAAAAATACGCAAGGTGAATAATTGGGGTAACTCATACTAATGTACAATATAGAAATTATTTTTGCTTGATCTCTTTCTGTGAAAAATATTTTAGATCATAATGCTAGGAAAGAGTTTTGAAAACACTGTCCTTCTTTTATAAGAAACAGTATTTAAAGAAATTAACCTGCCGACCAAGTATGGTAGCATACATTATAGTACTGGTATTCAGAAGGCAATTTCAAAGCTAGCCTGGGCTATGTAGTACAGCTCTGTATTGCTCCTCACAAACAAAACAAAACTCTAACAACAACAAGTGAACAGTAGGCAGCCTGCTAAGAACTCAAAAGACAGCGTTTCTTTTTTCCTGCTGGAGGTTTTTACATTAGAGAGTGGTCCAGACACTGAGAGCATCTGCTTTCCCATCCATGTGCAGAGACCTGTTCATTTCAAACAGATTCACCAACGGACCATGCAGAGGTCTCAAAGGCCATTAGTGGCCCTAGAAACCATTGGAGCTATCAGCCGAGGAAAGCTGGCAAATGTTTACAGAAACCAGTCAGGGAGTGAATGGGGATGCTGTCCCCTTTCCAATGAATGAGAACAAAGACCAGAAGCTTTAATTGGGTTAGTGAACTTTCTGATGTTTTTATTGAAGAAGCTTAAGGCATTGATCAGTTAACAGAGCTCCCGTTCTTAGACACAGACCGCCTCACGTATGTGGGCAGCTTGGTATGTAGGAAGGGGAGTTACTATGAAAACATTGACCTTCTTTTATAGGAAAAGATGTTTAAAGAAGTTAACAGGCTAGCCAAGTGTGGTAGCATACAGTTGTATTATCAGTATTACTCAACAGCGCCCTTGGGTGTGCAATGGCTTCAGGTGTCTCTGTTCCATGGCAGAAGCCATTTCCTCCCAGACTACCAAAGTGAAGTCTTGGAGATGGTGGTGCTCTGTACCCAGTCAGTGTTCATGGCTTCAGAGAGCATCACCTTGTTGTCTAACCCTCTTACTGTTACAATATAACAGTTAATTTCTCCTGGTACATTGTTTTATTTTCCAAAAATCCAATTCAATTCAAGAATGTTTATTTAGCATTGATTCTAGTCAAGTTAAATACAATGTAACTTTTGACTCAAAAAGTTTCTCTCCCTCTCCCTCATCCCCTCCACTCTGGTGTGCATGCATACGTGGGTGCCTGCGTGTGTGTGTGTGTGTGTGTGTGTGTGTGTGTGTGTAAGTGGGAGCAGGTACACGGCACACAGGATGAGTGGAATTTCTAAACATTCCTCAAATACTGGTGATATGCAGAGATGGCAAGTCCCATGAGCTAAAGGGGACAGACATAGGGTCATGTTTTTCCACACTAGCTCATGCCCTTGGTGTTCTCTAAGCTAAAGAATTGTATATTTCAGGATGTTCTCAACTCAGAAGCAACAAGGAGCTTAAGAAGTTACAATTGACTCACATAACTCCTGGTCTCCGTCTGCCATGAGAATACAACTTCAATTAAGTAGAGCAATAAATAATTCTGACACTGGTCAGGGCTCTGTGATGCTATGCCATAAAGAGGATTTAGCCAAAACTATTCTGGACACACAAGCATTACAATATTTTTTTTTCTGGTCTCATTTTGAAAGGCCACCAAAGAAGTGTATCCGCAACACTGCAGACGCACAGCCTGGGGCTTAACTTTCCAGCATAGCTTTTTACGACTACTATAAACCTTTGTATTTTATTGTTTGTTTATGACAGCCTCATTATATGTAATGCCTCTGTGTAGTCTATTTTTCTGGTTTTAGCTCTTTTCTATTTCTAGGATGTAACTGATGTCTTTGTTTTCTACAGATGCGTCAAGCTTGTGCGTCCTTTCTGTCTGTTGATTCCCAGCCTGAGGTAATTTAATCTGGGGGTGTTTCATGACAATGTAGGCATTTACTGGTGCATGAAGTTCTCCATTTGTCCCTTTGAACTTTTCTTGAACTCACTAAGACTTGTCACGTCTTAGATGCTATTGCATTATTTCCAGGTAATGTCAGTGCTATAGGCTTGTGTTCTAAAAGGCTAGCTTTTCATCTTCAAGTAAAATAAATTTATTTTTGGAACTGTGGACTATGTAAATGCTAATTTTAAGACCACATTTTGTTTAAAAATACAATACCCAATAGCCATATGTTTTTGCACCAGAACCAAGCTTTTTGGACGGGCTCAGGCAGTGACCCTGGGTCTTCACAGAGCTGAAGCAGACACCACATGAGGATAGCTGACCAGCATGCTGACAGATAAGACAAAAGGCTGGACTGTGTGTCCCCAGTCTCCGGATTCCAGAATAGCCAGGAGGCAGTTAGTTCACGTCTCTTCCCGTGGGAGGAGGGAGGGCTGAGCGCTAGCATGGCTCCTCCACACGGGGAAACGAGGAGCGGGGAAATAAGTGCGTCATCCTCACACCATTCACTGATGCTTCCACCTGCAGCTCTGAGCTCAAGGACCCAGAGTTCACCTTACTCAGTCAGCTCTGCCAGGAATCTGGAGAGAAACGAATGTGCCTCAAACACACCCTCTGGACAAGGCCAAAGGACTATTCATGTGACCCTCCCGATGGGATCAGAGTGGTGGGAACAGAGGAGTTGCCATGTGTAATGTCCTTTCCTAGCTGTAGAGGTTCCCCTGCCAGAAGTTAAAGGCATTTGCTTGGGCTTCAGGAGAAGGGAGGGAAGCAAGATCTTTTGAACACTATTTCAAATTCATACTTTAAACCCCAATTTCTGCTTCAGTTACTTTCTCACTGCTGTGATAAAAACATCCCAAGGATAGCAACTTGAGTGTGGAAAGGCTTACTTTTGGCTCACCATTCGGGGAAATACAGTCCATCACGGCAGGGGATGTATGATACAGGCATGGGTAGCTGGCTGGTCACATTGTACCAGCACACCAGAAGCAGATAATGACAGGAAATGAGTCCAGGCTGCAAAGTCTCATGACCCACCTACAGGGACCCTCTTCCTCCAATAAAAACTCCACTGCCTAAAAGCTCCACAGACTTCCCTAAAAGTGCCACAAGCTCAGAACCAAGTGTTCAAACACATGAGCGTCTGGGAGACATATTCAAAGCACAAGAAGCATCTTCAGGTGTGTGACATGGTGATATTAGCATGTAAGCCTTCGTGTTGAACTTAAAATTCAGGAACAGCTTCAGAACAATTTTTATATCCACAATACCCACTGTATTAGCTTTAAAAAAAACCTCATTTAAAGTCTATCAATATAAACTCACTTTAAACATTCTTTTTCTACTTATGGTATGTGTGTGTGTGTGTGGTACCTGCATATGTATGTGCATGCATATATCTGGGGCAGGAAAGGTACATACCGTACATGTGTCCCTAGGCATGTAAAGGCTCAGCATTAATGTCAGGAATCATCTTCTGTCACTCTCTTACCTTATTTGCTGGGGCAGATCTTTCAGTTGGACACAGACCTTGCCTACACGGCCACTCATGCTAGCTAGGTTGCTCTAGGGATCCCCTGTCTCTACCTTGTAAGGTTGGAATGGGGCTGACACACTCATCTAGCATTTATGTGAGTTCTGGGATCCAAACTCTGGTCCCTACATTTAAGCAACAAACCCTTTAAACACCGAGCCAGCTCTCTAACTCCTCAAATCAGTTCCAATTGGACCTCATTTCTGTGCACCTTTTTAAAAAGAGCCTGGCATATATACTATTCACGTTTAAAATGTACATTTCAATATATTAAGAGATTTAAATATCCTTAACTGTTCATAAACTGTTATTTTATTAATTGTGCAATTATCAAAATAGTTCTACAAGATACTTTTGTCAAATAAAAAATAAAAATCTTTAAGGTCCATTAATATGAGATTAAATATTACCTATCCCATGTATGAAAGTCTTCAAAGAATTATGGAGAATAATGGCTTCTTATAAAGAAGGCTAGGAAAATGCATTTATCTTGAAATGTTTCTAGCCAAAGGTCAGTGTCATTTGCCAAACCTCATCCAGCCTAGACACGGTTTCCTAAGGAGACACAACCCACATATATACATATAGTCTTCTTCAATTGAGATGCCTCTTTGACATGGAACATAGCCAAATATCTTTTTGTTGTTGTTGTTGTTGCTTTGGATTTTGCTGCATTTCTATATGGGCTATTTTAAAGAGAGAAAAAAAAAACCCTTAGGGATTTTTATTACCCGATTTTCACAGATCTAACCTGAAGGAAACAAGTAAGGAAGGACTTACCAGACTCTGTAACTCATTCAGCTCCTCATAGTTGTGGGCTTGGCCTCAGTGGTAGAGCATTAACCCAGCAGGTACATGAGACATTCCCAGGACCGTCAAACAACTGAGAAATAGTCAACTCCCAGCTATACATCAGTGGACATTGATGAGCACTCCAAAGCATCTGCATAGGTAGAAGGCCTAGGAGCCACACTCAGTCAACGACAACCTCTTAATGTACTGGAGAAGTCACCGTCTTGTAGGACCTCATTTCCTCTATACAAAAGAGCAGCAAGCCCTGTCCTATGCATTATGCCCTTGTGTTTTAAGAACAGAAAGGTAACTGTGTACAGGAAATATTTTATAATGCGTTGAAACATCATGTATACATGGTCCATTTTGTACTATCAATATATATCCCAACAAGTGGCCTGGAAGGCAAACAGATGAGAGGAAGGAGACAAAACCAGACCTCTGTGGAGGAAGGGTGGGAGGGGCACTGCACAGTAACTCCAGCTGTGTTCTTCACCACAGCTGTCTGAGGTAGGTGCAATGAGAGAGATTAATGGCAGTGCAGAGTGATCTTTTCTCACAGCTTCTAAACTGAGAGTCCCTGCAGTGGTAAATTAAACCAAAGGGCTTGTCCTGCCCTTAATCCTTTCAGGAACTTCCTGCAGTGACATCACCCCTGATTTCTGGCTAAAGAAACTAAAGTTTCGAGAGAGTAATTAACCAGCGTAGAAACAGAGTAGAAATGGGATCCACGCTGCTGATCTCAGGCTGTTCAGCTTCTCAGTCCATACATTGACACTGTTTACATTGCCTCTCTGTGCCCCAGCTTCTCGTTACTTCAGAAATGAACTTATTAAGGAATCAATGGCTCACAGGCCGAGTATGCTAGGTCCTGTGCGAAGCAGGGTTTGCCCCTGCTTGTCCATTCGGGCCACTCCCTACCACGCCCAGCTGACTGCCAACCACAGGATTCCTGCCCTAATTCTGCCCTCTGATGCTTTGACAAACCTGATCCCGGGTTGTGCAGTCAGCAGCCTGGGAAGGGTGGTACTCAGACTAGCACCACGCACGGCTTCTTGCCCCTCAGTCCCCATTGTTTGAGAGCAATTGCAGGATTTTCAAATTAGCCAGTAATGAGTAATGTTCAGTGAAGCTTACAGCTTTGGCACGCACATGCATTTCTCTACAAGCCGGGAGACTAATCTCTAGCTGGCACTGCCCAGGCTATCTTAGTCATAGAGTTCCGTGGTGTCTCAGTGAGTGTTGAGAACTGTGTAAGTGGACCACAGTGAAAACTTCAACTGCTGCATAGCAGCTGCAAAGAAAGATATGTTTGCTTGTTTGCTATACGCGTGCTCAAGTTTCTGTGTGTGTGTGTGTGTGTGTGTGTGTGTGTGTGTAGTCTGTGACATGGGAATGCATACCCACGTACACCCAAGCAGACACCAGAGGAAGACATCAGGCATCTTCCTCCATTACTCCCCACCTTGTTTTGTAAGATCAGAATCTTCCAGAACCCGAAGTTTGCCATTGTGTCTAGACTGACAGGCCAGCAAACTCCTAGGATCTACCTGTCTCTGTTCCCAATGCTGGAGTGACATGCGCACTTAGCTGTGCAAGACTTTTATGTAGGTGCTAGGGATTCAAACTCAATTTCTCTTGCCATGTCAGCCAACTTTGTCACCTGCCCAACCGTCCTCCTGGCCCGTGGATGTTTTAGATTGTCATGAGCGCAATCAAGAGACTCCTGCAGGGTTTCAGTGGACCACAGCAAGACTTCTTGACAGGGCCGATTAGCTATCCTTGTGCTCCCAACATCTGAAATGTCACCCTCTGTGCAGACATAGCGCAAACTGAAGCACAGCCCGTGTGTTCTCTTGTCTGCCTCAGGCATCTGCTGCACTGAGGAAACTTTGCCGTGTAGTGATGGAGATTTCCCAGAAGCCTCAGGTAAGGCTGAAGTCCTGTAGACAATCCACCAACCAAACAAATGACGTGAAGTTCCTCCTCCTTGAAGAATATGTGCCCAATTTGGGAAGCCTGTGACCAGGAGCTACAAGACACACTGACTGGGAATAAGAAGCAGATACTTTAGCATCTCTGTTAGGATAGTATTGGTAGAGTTCGTACTCAGCTAACTGGGAAATCATGTCTCCTTCAAGCATAAAATGTGGTCTGATAGAGGAAATTTATGCCCATATTGTTTTTATTTTTCTCACACACATGTATAATTGGGGACAAGAATGAAACAAAATTGCTACGTTTTTATGGTCTGTACTTAGGACAGGAAGGATGTTTTGTTGTGGCAAAGGACATTAAGAATAGAAAACCATAGCCGGGGAGAACACTTGGCTGGTACATGTGAGACCTGAGCTTTCACCTCGGCACTGGGAAAAACAAACAGACAAACAAGCAAACAAGGAAGGAAGGACAAACTGGCCAACCACAGTGTGTCAGGTTGAAAGTTCTTGTTTGCATCTGTGTCCTGGTTTCTGATTGAAATTATTTGATTCTTCTGGGAGAATGTTTTGTCCTAAGTGAAGACTGGGCAGGAGTGTGAGAAATCACATACCATTAGGGTTCAGGTTCTAGCCTGTGTCTTGGTTGAACGAATTTTATTAACCAACCTTATTGGAGGTAAAAACCTTAAGTTCCAAATGATGTATTTCATCAGCATCTCAAACGTATCCTGTGATTGCTGGTACACTCCAGCCTCTGAGCCTTCCACAAAGCGTAACCCAAGGGATGGTTTGATAGTTTGAAGGCTAATTATTCTTTCTAGTGATGATATTCTCCCACTATGTAATTTTCCCTAATTAGAATAAAACAAGTAACAGTAAAATCTATCCATCAAGCAAATGAGACAAAAAAAAAAGAAACGACTCCTAAAAGCAACAGACATTTAAGAGACAAAAACATAAAGGGAAACTTATGGCAGAAAAATAACTCCTAGCCTTATTTAATGATGACAACTAAAAATATTTTGCTGTGGTCTCTTTGTTTACCCTGGACACTCCATTGTGGGACTGTATTGCAGTGTCCCATTCCACCACTGTTAAACAGTGATAAGCCTTCCAATTATTTTTCTTATAAATAATTCTGTAGAGAAGATCTCTGTCCACTGACTTATAAATAATATTTAATCAATCTTCCATTTATTTTTGAGCAAAAGATGCTAAAGCAATTTTAGTCCTATGTTTGAAATACAACATAATGTGTCATATGTCACATTTTTACATAATTCATAATGTATTGTGAATTTCAAAGTACGTAACAAGACGTTTTATAACATTTAATGATATATGTCTCTTCACTAGGAACAAAGTGAGAAAGATGATGCTAAGAGGGTAAGGTGATTTTCCTAAATATATATATACACTAAACGGAGTAAAGAAAGCCATGAATCTTCTATGGATAACTCACTCTTTCTATCTTAACAGTTCTTGTTTCATTATTCGAAGACACAGAAGTTGGGAAATTCAAATGTTGTGGTAAGTAGTCACAAGTATGCGTCTTAAGAGAAAACTCATCTTTTAAAAAAGATTTACCTAGCATACAATAAGACCAAAATTCATATTTTTTACTCTACAAATTATGTCTAAGTTTGATGATATAGCCCAGTGTTTCATTCTTCAGTACCATGGGGAGGGAAATAAGTTTATATGTGAATAAATAAAAATTAATATTTATTATATATTTACTTTACATGTCAATAACTACATGTGCCCTGTATTCACCTGCTCACAATTATTTATTATCTGGTATGTGTCAAACACAACTCCAAATGCTCAAAATATGATAATAAATAAGTAAAAAATCCATCCATCATCAATTTGTATTAAATGACAAAAGATATCTAAGAACAAATGAGTAAGTAAAGCAAATTATTTAGGGTGATATTAATACAAGAGACAATTAGTTTCATCCAAAGACATTTTTTAAAGCAATTATTTGAAAAGACAAGTATCAGTGATCACTGGAAGTATCGCCTTCTAGTTTTGTTCATTATCATGAGGTAGATGCTCACTGTGAGAGCTTCTATCAGAGCAATGAAAAATGAGTGGCCCAGCTTTAAGACACGTCCAGCTCATGTGGCCTCTTTCAGTGGTAGTTTTTGGTTTGTTGGTTTTGGTTTCCTTTTCTTTTCTTTTCATTTTATTCACTTTACATACAGATTGCTGCCCCCATCACTCCCTCCCACAATCCCTCCCCCAACCCCCTCTTCTTCTCTGAGAGAGTGAGGCATGCCTCCCCTTGGGTATCCCTCCACCCTGGTACATCGAGTCTCTGTGGGGCTAGACGCATTCTCTCCCACTGAGGGCAGCCAGCTAGAAGAACATATACGTATGTTCAGAGAGTGCAGCTCTGTCAGGCCGCTGTGTCTCAGGTGTGTGTTCATTTTCTGCCATGTGAGATCTCATTTTTAGAAATTGAGTCTTTATCACCTTTTTCCACTACCAAAAACACACACACATATATATACATATATACATATATATACATATACATAAATATACATAAATATACATATATACATATATATACATACATATATATACATGCATATATATACATATATGTATACATATATATGTATGTATATGTATCTCCCACAGACAGGCAACAGTTTTTGGGATAGTCCCCCTCTCCCCTCCCTGTTTCAATTGTTCAGGACTCACACGAAGACCAAACTACACAGCGGCTATATATGTGGGGAGTTTCTAGGCCTAGCCCTTGTGTGCTCTTTGATTAGTGGTTCAGTCTTTGAGAGCCCTAAGGGTCCAGCTTAGTTGACTCTGTTGGTCTTCCTGAGGAATTCCTATCCCCTTCAGAGCCCTCAGTCCTTCCCACAACTCTTTCTTAAGAGTCCCCAAGCTCTATCCACTGTTTGGCTGCAGGTCTCTAAGTCAGCTGCTGGGTGGAGCCTCTCAGAGAACAGGCTTGCTAGACTGCTGTCTGCAAGCATAACAGAGTATCTTTAATAGTGTCAGGGATTGGTGCTTGGCCATTGGATAAGATAGGTCTCTAGTTGGGCCAGTTATTGGTTGGTCATTGCCTCAGTCTCTGCTCCATCTCCTGTCCCTGCCTTTCTTGTAGACAGGATAAATTTTGAGTGGAAAATTTTGTGGATGTGAAGTCCCTGTCATTCCACTGAGGTCCCTGTGTCGCTATAGGTGACCTCTTCAGGTTCCATATCCCCACTTCTTTGATCTCAGCTAAGGCCACCTCCGTTAATTCTTTGGGATCTCCCTTATCCCAGGTCTCTGTCTCATCTTGGAGATGCCCTCTACCTCCCCACCCCCTTCAGTTGTAGATTTCCATTCATTCTCATGGCCATCCGGCCATCCCTCCTGTCCCTCCTCACATGTGATCCTGAGCCCCCCTTCCCCTTCCTCTCCCCTCTCCTGCCCAGAGCCTTCCCTCTGTTTTCCTCCCACAACCATCTTGTTCCCCGTCTATCCTTGCTTGGACCTTCCTTCTTGTTTAGCTTCTTTGGGCCTGAGGAGTGTTATCCTGTATTTTATGGTTAATATCTACTTATTAGTGAATACAAATCACGCATGTCCTTTTCATTTGTTTTGCACGGATTTAAAATATACAAACTGGCTAGGGCTGTGGTGTAAAAACAGAGCCCTCGCCTAGCACATGCAAAGCCCCAGGTTTGATCTCCTGCACTGGGAAAAATTAATAAACATGGAAACTATTTGACCATAATATACCTTTTAAGCCTGGGGTTCACTACTGCATGCAGTTTAGAGAATGAAAGGACAGTGCATTTTAAGCATGTGTGTGGAAAGGAAATGTAAATTTAAACTCCACTTAAGTGTGTGCCCCATGGGCTAATCTTACATGTGAACAGATGAAAGTTTCAAGCGAGATTAGCTACATGCTGCACACAAGTTGCATTCATGAACAGATAACCATTATCTAGGGCTAAAAGTCACCCATCTGTTAAATGAATTTAATATCAGTGAGGAGGCTCAACTCAACCTAGACCGTAAGCGAGTGCAGCTCTGTCAGGCCGCTGTGTCCTGGGTGTGCATTCATTTTCTCCCACGTGACATCTCATTTTTAGAAAGTGAGTCTTAGTCACCTTTTTCCACTACCAAGGCACATTGTCATCTTTGTGTCTCCTGTTGTCTTGCTCCTGTTCCATTTTAAATATTTAATTTATGAAGGAGATTTCCAGGTATACGTGCTAGAAGCATCCAGATAACAATGTTTGTAAGGGAAAACTGATACTTGCAAGTTGCTCTGGTCTGGACTGGATTGTTTTTGAGTAAGTGTAGACGTTGACAGATGGCTTTTTTGCCTCCTGGAGAGGTGACCTGGGGCTACACCTGTTGCAGTTGTAACAGATCCGAGGCCTTCAGCAAAGTGCTTCTCCAAATAAAGGGCAACTGCTTAGTGAAAGACTAGCGGTCTGTCCCACCCCTTGATTTAGTCAGTACTGTTCTTTAAAGGACTTGCAATGGGCTGTCTTGGATAATATCTTTCATTTCCTTTTCTTGTCCTTTAATATGGGGTGAGAATAGCGGGTAGACACAGACAGACAGACAGACAGACAGACATACAGACAGACAGACGGGAAGCCGTCTTAGTGCCCAGTGCCGAGGAGCCCCCGTGCTCATCGTGTGTGTTCATGTCCTCCCAGTCGTCTGTTGTGCATCCGTTGCTGCAGCTCGTTCCTCAACTGCATGAGAGAAGAATGAAGAGATTCAAAGTGAGCGTATGTAATACCAACTGCATGCTGGCTTTGCCACTCTGCGGCAGCCCCTTTCGCTAACCGCCGCTGTGGTCCTTTGTAAGATTACCCCTCTTCAGGGTGAGCCCCTCACATCCATATTCAGTGTTAGCTTTCAGTCACAGTGACAGTATGTTGTTGGTCAGCTTGACACACTGGGTTACATTGTATCTGTGGTAAGGCAGAGAGTCATATAGAGTGTTCAGTTGAACAAAGTATCACACCCCATGACAAAGAAGGGAGGGAGGGAGGGAAGACAAAGTAAGGTACTGTACGCATTCTTCAAGTGTAATTTCCTTCTACTACCTCCTCAGAAAGATTCCGATACCTCCCAACAGCACTATGTGCTGCCGACCTCTTGGTCTTTGGGAGACGCTTCAGATCTAAATTATCATATACCTTGGTTAACCTGCTTAAACGCATTGTGCAGTCTTTCTCCCTCTCCACATTCTGACCCAGTCCAGCTCAAGCCCTTTGCACTGAGGAAAATTGGGCTTCTGTGTCCTCTAACTGAGACCTTCTAACTGACAAAACGTGGTCTTGGTTTAAGAAAAGGGAACTGCTGGGTGTTTGGTCTTTAGGTAGGAATTGGAAATCCAGTCAAGGACAATTCATCACCCCTGTACCCTGTTGACAAATAGCTAGGGTGGCATAATTTTTTTGTCCAGGTGTTAAAACATTGATAAAAATAAGGATTGTAAATATATATACATATCATCAAACAAATGTCAACATTTCATTTTTTCCCGTGGCTAACAAAAACAGGACCTAAAACAGTGTGTAAGGTAACTGTAACTAAGCTAACACACTCTCAACTAAAAACTGCATTTGTAATGTCACTTAAACATAATCCTGATGCTTTTAGTGTTGAAAGAACTGGGTAACATTTTAAAGGGAGACATCACATTTTTGGTCTGGCGTTGCCATCTTTGATTTATTGGGAACTTTGCTGGGCATTCACGGGTTCCACTACCTCAAGAGACGGGAAAGTCACAGTAGTTAAAGAAAGTTCCACTAGCTACCTAAGATGAGAGGTGACAGTTACTGACCCTTAGTCTAGGGAAAGCACACACACGCACACACGCACACACGAACACACACACACTTCTTCATTGTGATACTCCCTTTATGGTTTAATGACGGTTACTTCACTATTATGTTGGTACCATTACATAAATTAGTTTTAAAAGTGGAATTCAGGAATTCAGGTCTGGTGTTTCCTTAACTTTGATACTGTATTTTTTTTTTTTTTACTCTTCTTAAAGCATGTTTTAAAAAAGCATACAGTTAGATGAGTAAACATCCCACAGTTTACTTTTATGATCATCATCCCCCCCCAAAGTCTTCATATTTTAGCTACAATTGAATACAACTACTGATAACTTTAAAGAGAAATCTAAGAGGGGATTTAATAGCACTTTAAATTTATAGAATTTCCAAAGCTGGGGTTGTAGCTCAGTGGTAGGGCATTAGCCTGACATGTGTGGGGTAGCCTGACATGTGTAGGGTAGCCTGACATGTGTAGGGTAGCCTGACATGTGTGGGATAGCCTGACATGTGTAGGGTAGCCTGACATGTGTAGGGTAGCCTGACATGTGTGGGATAGCCTGACATGTGTGGGGTAGCCTGACATGTGTGGAGGCTAAGTTCAATTTCTAGCACCACTCACCCCAGAAATGTTAGAATTCCCAGGACAAAGAAGAAAGTCAGTCGACATCAAATTAATTTTCTAGAAATAAATCCATACTTAATAAAGTTTTACTTTATTTCTACCATGTCTGTATTAGCCAGTGATAATTACTTTAACTATGCTATTTCAGTTTCACTATTTAGACAAAGAAAGACTGAGTCATATTTATTCTTATGACTAATTTAGCACGTAGTCTCTGTTTTCTGTTTTGAGCGAGATGATTGTATTTGCAGATACTATCTGAAAACTTGAGACCTGATGTAGGCACAGAACAGACTAAATGAAGGTAAACCCTGAAGACATTCCCCCACAGGGGAATAACCTTAGGAAATGCTGGGAGAAAGGAATGCAAGAGATAAATGGGAAACCCAACAATAACAACAACAAAACTTTCAGAGTTAAGATATCCCACTACAAAACTATATTTTAAAATTAGTCAATGTTGGTCATCAGAGCCGACATGCTATTACTGATTGGTAGTTGTTGAAATGATTTAGCTGTAAACATAATGACTCTCTCCTGACATGAAAACTCTACTCAAGTCTTTGGGAATAGCTAAAAGTACTATCGAGTCTCACTCACTGCATTCTTAAGAAGGATTTGCCTTTCTTCTGGTGTTGCTTAATTTGTTATGTCATCCTTATTTCTTCCAGAAAGAATACCATGGTCCACTTGCTGCTCACAGTAGGGGGTACTTTTTATTCAGTGTATGTATATATATATATATATTATTTTATGATCAATAAATATGGAAGCTGATCAAGCATGGTCACTGTATGCTCACTGGATTGACTTAAGCTTTAATGAAGCTTTGACATCAAGTGTCTGAATATGGTTTTACTTCTGCCACTACCCTGTCATTAAACCACAGCATCTCTAATCTCCCTATTTCTCCTCCTGTGTGTGACTACTCCAATGACATTCGTCTACTTCACAGTTTAATTTTGTGATATTTTGTACATGGGAAACAAATTTTTAGAGCTATTTCGTAAGTCCAAGGAGTCGATTATTAAGGTTTTGATTGACTAGGTTGCAATAGTTATGACTACGCTGACAGGTTCTTAAAATGGAAAATCCAATGATAATAAAAGGTACCGAGAGAGATAGCTTTGTGACTGTGTTTATCATTTCGCATTTGTGTATGAAATCTATTTCTGAACAGCTATGGTTTTTTTTTTGCAATATTTACTTTCTTAACACGTAGCCAGAAAAGCTACACATTTAATGAATGTGTTCAGCAGTTATTTACTGAAGCTCTAATAGGTGCTAGATACCAACGGATGGGAGTACTAAGACAGGGATTAAAAGCACATACTACTCTTACAGAGGACCAGAGTTCAAGTCCCAGCACCTGCTTCAGGCAGCTCACAGTCTGTAACTCCATCTCCAGGGGATCTGGAGCTCTCTTCTGGCCTCTGGGGGCAATTGCACTCATATGCATATACCAACACACAGATATATCTATAATTTAAGATAAAATAAAATACTGGAAAAAAATAAAGATAGCGTTCAGCTTCTATACTCTAGTACTTTACACCTTGATTTAACAACTAGATAAATAAAAGCTAAGATCAGTCATCCTTTGGTACATGGGGGATTGTTTTCAAAAACCCAAATCTGAGGTTGCCC
Source organism: Grammomys surdaster (assembly GCF_004785775.1). Lineage (NCBI taxonomy): Eukaryota > Metazoa > Chordata > Mammalia > Rodentia > Muridae > Grammomys > Grammomys surdaster. Next base: position 7,016,502 of record NW_021604791.1, read on the forward strand.
ACATTAAACACTGTGGTATTTGTGTAAAACCAACTGAATCCTTTTAAGTCCTCTTTAGGTGAGATTTGAGACGAATGCTTTAGCTGGAGAATGGAGGTAATAGAGAGATGACATTGTGTGTATCCACGATTAGACAAGACATATGTAATGAAACATTTAGCTGAACATTTTCAGCCTTATCCTCGAGTCCAAGGCGGTGTTCCTGTGGTAGGATTTACACTAGCAGACCGGAGAATGGATTGGACTGGATTTTGGAACTAGATTGACAGCAGGAATATATAAAACAGAGATGCTATGATTTCAGAAAGTTAGCTTTGGATCATCTTAAAGTGAAACTTGAGAACAGTTGTTGGCAAATGTTGGTTCCCTATAAGCAAAACAGAGTACCGTTTCTAAATCATCGTGGTCCTAGCAGCTTTAGCAGTGCCTCAGAGCTTGGTAGAAATACACGCTTTCCGGTTCCACTTCAGCCGTAGTAAATCAGAAACTGCAGTGGTGGGGTCCAGTGAGCCCACTTCTCTTCTGCCCAAGGCCTGTCAGGTAACCTGGATGTACATCAAAAAAACTCTTCTTTGTAGCATTAGGCTTTTTTCTATGGTATTTATTTCACATCATTAGTTACAATGATTTCTTTCTAATTTATTATTTTGCAGCCGCGCAATGGGAAGAGGTCAACAAGCTTCATTTAAAATGGTATGTGTTCAAAATAAAAACACCAGTAAATATGAAGCACCATGTGTCTCACAACTGAAATCAGCTTGGAGGCTTCCGTTGGTCATGAACTAAACCACACTCAAATATATTTCTAGTGTTCAATTGCATGTGTGCACTAACATTATATATAAATACTACAATCGTAGAGGCAATGCAGGCTTTAGGAAACAGGGAGCACTTGTATTTTAGGGCTAGAGTTGCTTTGATCCTAGTATTCCTTGGTCTGTGACATAAAAGTAGTCATCCAAAGTGATTTTGGAGATGACCACCTCACTTCACTTACTGAGCACAGTACCACGATTTACTCTGTGCTGTTAGTCAGCGTCCCCTGGAGTGGGCCGGGATTCCTTGGCACGTGTGCTTCTGTATTCCAAATAGCTCATACTCAAAAAATCTTTATAAATATGGGGATGCAGCTCAGTTGGTAGAGTGGCATCCTACCATGCACAAAACTATGGAACCAGTCTCAGACCAGGTGGAGCCACGTGAGACCCTGTTTCAAAATGTGGCAGGAGGGGCAACGCTGGAGAGATAGTTCAGAGGTCAAGGGTGCTTGCTGTTAATGCAACTGTTCTCAATTCCATTCTTTCACCTACACTAGCAGCTCACAATTGCCTGTGATTAAGACCCACTCCTGAGAATCCAACAGTCTCAGACCTCCACAGGCACACAAACACACACACACACACACACACACACACATGCTCACACACACACATGCTCACACACCACATGCACAAACATCTTTAAAATTTAAAAAGGGTAAAGCAAAAATTTCTTAAAGCAAAAAGATCCAGATTATTCTATAAAGAGGACAAAACTATAAACAGACAAAGACAGAAATGAAAAGACAGACATTAAAACAACTCGAGAAGTGAAAATCACCAAGCACTTTGCAGACACTCACAGAGTGAAGTGGAATTTGATCTGTTTGGTATGAACTTCTCCCTGAAGTTGAGAAAATATATCTTTCTGACCTATTCTCTAGGTTAGGGTCTACTCAGTCTATTTTGAGCAGGATTTTATTTATCTTGCGAGCTGAAGAGTAATTCAACAGTCATTTCCACCTTGACTTTGTCATCTGATTACCTAAGGTCTTTCTTTATCCTGACAACATATTTATTAAGAAAATAACTATAACTTCTGGATGCTGTAATGGCAGATATGCAAGTAAATAAACAGGAAAAACTTTTTGATAGCTCTTATTGTATTCAGATCATCAATCTCATCACACGTGGCCCAAGAACACTCGAATGAGAACACAAACAAAATCCAATATAAAAGATCAGTCCTCAAACATTATAGCCAAGGATTTGGCATTTGCTAATGAGGTAGAAAAGCATGTCCACACCCAGTGCCACCCAGTCATTCAGTACAGCTTCCTTAACTGTTTAGCTCTTTGAAACTACCGGCTTCTGCACTTGGGACTTTGTTTTTCACATCTGAATAGTTGTAAGGAGCTCAGCAGGGGTTGGGGAATCCAGCTTAACTTTGGTACACAGCCAAAATATGGATGGTTGTGGCTTGGAGAAAGCCACACTAGTTGTCTCCCATGTTGGGGCCTTCTCCACGAGCTTACAGATGAAGTGGGCCATGGTCTAAGGTGGAAGTAGGAAAATCTTCAAACACTTGTAATGCTTCAAGTAAACTGATATTGATGAGCTTCAGTAAACTACTTTTATATTATTAAATGCTATAACGTACTGAGAAATACAGAGGTGTAAAATAAATGGCCAGATTCTCGTTCTACATGTACAGAACATATGTACATATTCATAGTGTCACATATATGTGAATCTAATTAGCTTTTTTTTCTTTTTTTTACAGGATGTCAAATGATCTGTCATTGAAAACTCTGCTATGGGATATAAAATGTACTCACATTTTGTTCTCAGAAATCATCCCTCCTAAATTTACTCTGTTGCAAACCCTTGTATTGTAACCTTCTCTGAGATGGTTGGGATTATGAATGTTTAATTTGTTGAAAATAAAACAGCATCTTGAAATGTATTGTTACAGTGATCAATTGTGTCCAGCAAAGCTGTACCTGAGGATGCTCCATAGGTGCCTGCACATCTGAATAGCATTGGTGCCGGCACCTCAGGATAGCATTGGTGCCGGCACCTCAGGATAGCATTGGAACACATATTTTTTAAGCATTTACTAACATCGCTCATAGAGAGTTGGGTGAACTATTTTAGTTTATCTAATTTGGATTATGTCAGTGATAAAACCATCAGCTCTTCTAAGTACCAGAATGCAGATTGTCATGATGAAACACGTCTGTAATTGCAGCATTGGGGTGCTGAGCCAAGATAAAGGTAGGTTCAAGGCTAGCCTGGGATACGTAGCAAGGCTCTAAAAACACAAATAAAACAACCAAATAGAGTGCCAGCTATCTTAGAACACCAAGAAAACTACATGACTCATGACTTATGCAATGGTCCAGTAAGCAAGTTATGATTTATATATTACAAAATTGACTTCAGATTGCTACAAATTTATCAGGAGACTGCCTGGCAATTAGTAGTAGTTAGTAGTGTAATTGTTTCACCTTGCAATCAGTAAAAAGCAGCCAACCTTGTTCATTACTAGGAAGAAAATAATCTTACCAGGAGCTGATGGGAAACATACTTGGGAACTTAAATAACACATTTCATAAAGAAAGTTCTTGAGTTACTCTTCCTACTAAGCCCTGGGAAAGATATAAGTTGAGAAGAATCTGAGAGAAGAAAAAAAAATTACAATCTTGCTTTAAAAGTGAATTGTTTTGGCAGAATGGGCCTCAGAATGGCAAAGGACCCCTATTCCATAGTCGCAAATGCACGGGGCAGTGTGCGGTAAGTCTATTAACCTGGAATTTTAAATTATTTTTTTCAGTTAATATACATCCTATCTTGTGGAATTTCATACATATTTATAATTGTCCTTGTTCATATGTAACCCCTACAGTCCCTGCTAACTGCTTTTTGGCTCCCCTTTCCCAGCCAAATAATCTGTCTTCTGGTTTTATGTCATATATGTGATAGGTATATAATACAAATTCTGCATATGAGAAAAGAACAGGCAATATTTTGTCCCCCATTACCTTCCTTTGTCAAAATAAAAAAAATTAAATATTATTAGGTAGCAGAGTCTCTTCAAAAATCCAGAAAGATGGGATGGAGAGATGGCTCAGCAGTTAAGAGCACTGACTGCTCCCCCAGAGGTCCTGAGTTCAATTCCCAACAATCACACGGTGGCTCCAAACGATCTGTGATGGGATCCGATGCCCTTTTCCGGTGTGTCTGAAGGCAGCTACGGTATACTCACATATAGGAAATAAATAAATCCTAAAAAAAAAGAAAAGTAGAAAAAAATCCAGAAAGACATGAATCGCTTGTGTATTTTAAGAATCTTCACATAAAAGCAGGGCAAGGAGAAAAGCAGAAATACTGAGATTATAGTTAAAAAGACTGCAGTGTTTTCGCTGAGCATCGTCACACACAAATGCTATAGGATGCTTGGAGTGTAGAATCAGCATTACATACTAACCGAGCACTGCTGGTGAGTTGCTCAGTTGCTGAACACAAGTTTAAAATTGTGTTACTAAGGACATTTTTTCCTCTTGTTTTAAAAATCCTCTTCAGGATATCTCTGGGACCAGGTGTACAATGGCTTACATGGTAATGTTCCCCATGTTCCTAGTAAATACTTCCTGGTAAAATCCTCTTAAACACCGAGAAACCCAACTAACTGTCTGTATCTTCTATCTAAGCCAGAGCTCCTAAAGAGGGTGGGGTTCTTTCTTTTAGTGATTCTTGTTTTGATTTTGTTGCTTTGAAACAGGTTCTCAATTTGTAGCCCAGGCTGACCCCTGCTTATATGCTCGTTCCTCCGCTGCCTGAGGTAGACCACAGGTGCGTGGTAGCAGGGCTTGTTGAGAATCTGACAGAAAATTTCAATCCAAGCTCCAAGGGGACCGTTGAGGTGGGGGGGGGGGGAGTACACACACACACACACACACACACACACACACACACTGTAACTTGAGGCTAGTGCTTAGATGTCCCTTAAAATTTTATCTTTAGCCAAGCAGTAGTGGCTCATGCCTTTAATCTCAACACTTGGGAGGCAGAGGCAAGTAGATATCTGTGAGTTCAAGGTCAGCCTGGTCTAAAAAGTATGTTCCAGGGCAGTCAGGGCTACACAAAGAAGTTCTGTCTTAAAAAACCAAAACTAAGCAAATAAGCAAACAAATAAATAATAAATCCATCTCCAAACAGATGGTGGGCCCAGGTTAAGAATTCTCTGTAGTGCTTGCCACCCAAGGAATTTATTTTTTCTCTGTGAATACTGGATTCAACCTCGCCGAATAATAGTCTTGGGAGTGGCAGTCGTAGAGGAGGTTGGAACGGAGCACCGTGTGACTAGCAGGAGAGACACACTGCTAAAGATAGATATCCCAGGACCTCATTGATGCACAAGGGCCCGCAGACCCTGGAACTAAGTAAGCTTCTGCGTTGCCTGGCAACTGGGCTACCGTTGCACATGCGCAGAGGTCCTATTCGTGCTTAACCTGTCCCTAAAGCGTTAGAGACCACTAGCCAGAGCTGGCTGGTTCCCTCTGCCAGCCTGGAGGAAGACTGAGGCCTTGACCCCTCGTGAGGGGCACAAGAGAACATCATGCAGGTAAGAGTCAGGTCGTAGGGTGACCTTGGAGCCCTGAGCTGAATAAGCCAGCTAGTTCCAAGCTCAGGGATGTACATAGAGTGTTGCGGACCGTCCGCAGGGGTAGGTTCTAACATTTGTTCTTGGTAGGTGTTATTTTGTGAGTCTCTGTCTAGTTTTGAGAGAATGCTGTTTTGTTTTTTGTTTTTTTTTTGTTTTTTGTTTTTTGGTTTTTTTCGATATCCTGAGTCTCCTGTGAGGCTGAAAGAGACACTTAGTTTGTTCAGTATTGCTTTTTACCCCTAAGTCCTGGACATCCAAATGCTATACTAGTTCTGAATTACGAAAGAAGTACGATTGGCCCAAGGGGATTCAGTTATGTTCGTTTATGTTCTTTTATAGGAAGGTACGGGGTGGGTGGTGCCCATTGCTGTGAGATGTCTCAGTTGGTTAAGGTGCTTGCTGCCAAGCCTGATAACCTGAGTTTGACCCATGGCACCTACAAACCTGACTCCTCCAGGTTATCTTCTGATCTACATACACACACACACACACACACACACAAGGGCGAGTGCGCAAACAATTTCTTTTAAATAAAAAGTTAAATTACAGCTATACGTTTCAAGACTTTGGTCTGGGTAATTTCACAGGGTGATGTTTTTTTATTTATGAATTCTTTAACTTTAAATTTTATTTATTTATTTTATTTGTGTGGACATTTTGCTTGCACGAATGTCTGTATATCACATGATACCCACGGAGTTCTGAAGAGGACGGTTGGATCCCCTGGAACTGAAGTTACAAATGGTTGTAAATCAGCATATCGGTGCTGGGAATTGAACTCAGGCTCTCTTTTAAGAGTGCTCGTAACCCATGAGCCACCTCTCCAGCCCCTCGAGTTCTTTATAATAAAGTTTTAATTTAGAAAAATAAGAATCTCCTTCTTCAGTTCCTCCATCCCATCCTCTCCCTGCCCTTTTCCTCCTTCTCTCACAGGAAAATCCTCACTTTCTGACATAAGAAATAGCTTTCTATTCCCTGCTCCTTAGCAAAGTGAATTGGGTTTTTCTTGGTTTACATACAAACTTTGGGTAGTTGAGTAGATCACATAATGTATTAAGCTATTTTAAGCACGATTCACATGTAATCGGGTCCTTTCATGTTGGGCCGGCTGTTAGCAAGTACAATTGTACAATTAGCCTGGCCCTGCAGTCTGTCCTGCTTTACTTCTGCTTTTCAGAAATTCTGCTGAAGTGGAACCAGCAGGAAGCAACTGCTCACTGACCCCTCTCTGACGTTATTATTATTGTTCCTTGATTTATTCAGCAGACATTCCTTATGCTTTAAACACGGGGCCTGTTCTATAAGAGTGTGCTTGAGAGAACAAAAAAGACAACACACAGTGTGGCAGAAATACTGTCACCATTTGTGAAAATAGATTGTGGCCCCTATCTCTGCTAGATAACATTTCATAAATAATCCTAAAAGCCGAGGGTAGGGCACTTTCAAAGACGGTTATGTTGAGTCACACTGGAATGAAGTCTAGATCAGTCCAAAAAGAGCAGTTGAGAAGTTTGAACACATCTACAAGAATATACTCTGATGACTCTCAAGAAGAGTGCTTTACCAAGAAAAACCCAAGTCAAATGCATATTCAGTGCATAAGGGCTGCTCTGTTATGTCAACAACACAGTCTCAGATGGAACAGTCAAGACTGGGTTGGTTGGAGTGACGTGGTAGGAACTGGCTACGATTCTAAGACTTTTCAGTCATCTCTCTTAAGACGTTCAGCAGTTCTAAAGGAAAGAAAGTACCAGGTGACTGTGACATGTGAAAAGTGTTCTTAAAAAGTGATTGTTGGAGTTCTCAATGGAGGAGTTAGAGTGAGGACTGGAGGAGTTAAGAGTGAGGACTGGAGGAGCTGAAAGGGTTTGTGGCCCCATGAGGAGAGCAACAATACCAACCAACCACAGCTCCCAGGGTCTTAACCACCAGCCTGGGAGCACTTAGGGAGGGATCCAGGGCTTCAGCTGAATACATAAGAGTGGAGGGCCCTGCCGGGCATAGGTGGAAGATGAGATCCTTGACCTCATGAAGGCTGGACGCCCCAGGGGGTGGGAATTTTGAGGGTGGGGAAGTGGAAGTTGGGGGGATAGGTGGGGGTTACATCCACGGAGAAGAAGGAGGAGGGGTGAAGGGATAGGGGGTTCCCGGGTGGGTGGGGGATGGGGTAAGGGGACAACATATGAAATGTAAATAAAATATCCAATAAAAAAAAAAGTGATTGTTGGGCTCAGTGGGTGAAGGTGCCTGCTCCCTGGCCTGAATTAGATCCCTGAGATCCATGTAAAGACAATGTCCTATGACCTCCACATGTATGTCATGGCACATGTGATCCATCCCCTAACTCCTACACTCCCACACACACACTGGGGGAGGGGAGAATAAGACTAAAATTTCAAGATAAAAGATACTAGAATTGTTGGTAACAGTTGGCTAGGTCAGTATATCCTACTGAATAAAAATAAAAATGTGTAGGGTGGGAACTATAGCAGAAGCTTCTAGAAAGTCGTCTAAGAGAATTAAAAGGAGCCCCTAAAAGTGTCAGATGTGACATGATAGCAAGAAAAACTTACATCAGAATCAAGGGGAAAATGGCAAACTGTAAAATCTTAAGGTGCCTAAGACTTCAGAATAGGAAGGTCTGATACCACCTTGTAAGACCAGACACTGTCAGCCCGAACCTCTCCAGCATGAGAATTATTTCAACCAGAGAAGCTCTGGAAACAGAGAAATCATTTTTTGAAGGGGAAATTGACATCCCTAAAGAAATCTCTGCTTGTGATATATTAGTCTGTGTGTGTGCGCAGCAGAAAACTGATTGTAATTCGTGACAGGATGAGGCCTGCAGAGGGTACCGACTTGGGTATGAACAAACTCCTCCCAGCTTTCTAGCCTCACCCTAGAGGTCAACTCCCCGGAACCTCTCTTTGTTTCAGCAGAAGATAGTAAGCCTGGGTCTCAGCGCACCATCTGAGATTTCCTCATTGCAAGAGTCATCTTAACAAATTTCTGGTTTACTGCATTATATCCCAGAATGTGTATCTCTCCCCACGCTCCACTCCTGTCTTGCAATCTTTGAAGCCAGTTTTAGCATGAAAGATTTACACACTTGTAGTTTGGTCTTGGGTACAATTGGCAGAGTAAGTGTTAACTGAAGTCTAAGATGTGCCCAAGGATGGGAGACAAGCAGGGGGTTGAAGTGGGACCTCTGTGTGGGGAATCCAGGGCAAGTTGCCCTGACAATTGGTGGTCAGGGATCAAACCTGCTCTTCAGGCAGTGTTAGCCCAGGGCTGCTTTCCCATGGACTTATAAGAACATTTTATGTTCAGCCTTTAGAAATTCCCGCCAATCAATTTTCAAAGACAGCACGCAGAACCCAGCCAAAGGTATAGAGCATCCAAAGAACAGGGCGGCACGGTCGTGGGCCGGTGAGGACAATGACTTACAGAGATTTCCAGGATTAGGGTGGACAGAAGCCAGCTACAAAACAATAGTGCTCTTTGTAATCCAAAAACATCTACAGGAAGGAATCGAAGAAGGACCATAAAATTTCTATAAAAATATTTCTACATGCTAACAATAAAAAAAAAGAACAAACACAACTCTTCCATTGATCTTAACACCAGAAAGAATAGAGAACAAAGGCACAAACTAACAAGGCTGAAGACTCATATGAACAAAAGTATAAATGAGTGCCGGAAATAAAGAAGACAGAAAAAAGTGACAACAGGCCGCATACTGTGGATGGGGACACTCCTGTCGCCTAGCTGTACAGCTTGCCTTTGGAAACAAATGCTTGCCATGATTAAGAGAAAAAGATATAAAGGCAGCTCACGGGGAGTGATGAGTTTGTTAATAACTTGGAATAAAACTGGAGTGATATATGTCCCTATGTATCTCTGCCCAGCCCATAGAAATGTTAAAGATGATATAAAAGCTAAGAAATATATGTCCGCATGAAGATTTGATTGTGTGCCTAAGTGACTCTAGTTGTTCTCCTGGGAGACGGAAAGCCTGGAAAGGATGGTAGGGTGGGTTACAGCGAGTGGGTGTACTTCATTACGCTGTACTGTGTGTTTATAAATGCCTAAAACAGTCATTCACATATTATGTGTTTTTCCACTTGATATTTGGGCATGCTGGCTCATAAAACCAGCTTAGGTGACATAGTGAGACCTTACTTATTTAAAAAGAAAAAGGCTGCCAAAACCCAAAACTAGCTAGGCCACGGGCTTAGGGGAAAACCAAATCCTATTGGTCTAAAGGAACATATGGATAGAGTGACCCCTAACTCATTTCTGCTACACTCATAGGTCAGTGTCTTGCTCAGTCATCATTAGAAAAGCTTCCTCCTGCAAGTTAAAGGGAATCAATAGAGAGACCCACAACTAGACAGTGTGCAGAGTGAGAGACCTTGGAACACTCAATCCTAAACGGATTATCTTCAGCAAATCTCTCCCTTCTGAGCTCTGGGAAGTGGAGACAGTGGGGGGTTGGGGGGGAGGATGGAAGATATCAAGGAAACAGTGTCTTCCAGACACAACAGGACCAATGCACATGTGAACTCACAGAGCGTGTGGTAGCATGCACAGGGCCTATGCCAGATCCAGGCCAGAAGGGGCCCTGGTGCTGAGGAGAGGAAGTGGAGAAGCTACCTCCAATTGACAACTACTTGCAAAGGACAAAGTAGTTTTCTCCATTGAGGTCTCAGTGGGTATGTAAGACACACTTAAGGGCAGGCCCCATGCCCAGTAGTAGAAGGCAAACCAAAAACATACTCAGTGGAATTTCTGTAGATGACTTTGTTTCATATTGCTTTGTTTGGACTTTTTAAGAAAACCTTACTGTCTTTTGCTCATACATTATGGTTCCTGATTTTGTGTTTTATGGGTTTTGTTTTATGTATGTGTCTCTGTGTTTGTGTTTATCATGCTTTATCTTTGTTTATTATTCTTCTTCTGGTTTTGGTTTTGCCTTTTTGATTTCTAAAGGCATGGAGTTGGATGAACTGAAAGAATCTAGGAGGACTTGAGGGAGAGCAAACAATGATCAGAATATATTGAATGGAAATAAATACTATTTTCAATTAAAAAATAAAAAAGTAAGGGGTTGGAGAGATGTCCCATTGGTTAAGAGCACTTCCAGCTCTTCCACAGAACCTGGGTCTGGTTCCCAGCACCCATATCAGGATGCTCACAACCACATGTGAATCTTCTGTGGGCATGGCATGCATGTGGTGAACATGAATTCACACAGGCACACACACATACACACAAATAATAGATAGATAGATAGATAGATAGATAGATAGATAGATAGATAGATAGATCTTGAAGCCAAAATAACTAAAATCACTTTTGCACACACTGCTCAGGCCCACAGATTCTAGCCAGGTATCCTCCTCTGGGTTGCCACCAAGATGCTGGCTTGCTATTCTTCTCTCATAGGCCTCAACCCCTGACTCATTGAAAATGTGGCACTGTTGCCCATCAGAGGTTAGTTCAGAATATCTGCCCCTGGTGAGACAAAGATATGCACATTAGGGCTAAAGCCATTGTTCAGGGCCAATGTTTTCTTCAATAAAAACTGACATATGAAATGGAGGAGAGCTGGTAGGACCTTGATGTATGCCGTTCTCAACATTCTTAGTATCTAAAAGAAACTCTAGCTAGGTGGTGGTGGCACACCGCTTTAATCCCAGAACTTGGGAGGCAGAGGCAGACAGATTTCTGAGTTCGAGGCCAGCCTGGTCTACAGAGTGAGTTCCAGGACAGCCAGGGCTACACAGAGAAACCCTGTCTTGAAAAACCAAAGAAGAAGAAGAGGAAGAAGAAGAAGAAGAAGAAGAAGAAGAAGAAGAAGAAGAAGAAGA
>NW_021604791.1:7027811-7044963 GCF_004785775.1 Grammomys surdaster
AAGAAGAAGAAGAAGAAGAAGAAGAAGAAGAAGAAGAAGAAGAAGAAACTCTAAAAGTACATATTTCCAAAAGCCAAGGAGAAAAAGAAATGTACACACTGGGGGCTCACTAATGTCCCAGCTCACAAAGGACTGCAAGCTGTAAGCTGAAACAAACCCTTTCCTTTGCAAATTCCTTGTGATCGTCATGCTTATCACAGCAATAGAAACCTGACTAGGACAGCAAGCATGTATGCATCTGCACTGTGTGCATGCCAATGCCCTTGGAGGTCAGAAGAGGACACTGGACCCCCCAACAGTTGGAGTTCGGGATGATTGTGAACCAACATTTTGGTGCTGGAAACCTAACTCAGGTTCTCAACATGAGCATCGAGTGCTCTTAAATACGAAGCTATCTCCCTAAGCCCATCATCTGAAATTTTAAGCTGCTACTCATTAAGAAATGATTTCTAACATGTCAGAAAAACATATTGCTTTTGACAATGAAATAAAATATTTTTTTCAGTAAAAGACCAATACTCATAAAAAGCCAAGTAGAACCTGTGAAAATTAAAAATATCTGTGGATGAGGGTTTTTTTTTCAATGTTAGTAAAAGAGGAATAGGAAAATTTAGAAAGAAGTTGAGGAATATTTGGAAAGAACTTTTCTAGAATTAGTAAAAGATACTATTCCACAGCTTCAAAACTCCCAGCGAGAACAAATGAGACAAGTGAACTGCATACCTTGATGCATCATGGGAAACCATAGACAAAAATCCTGTGTCCCTTAGTATGTGGATTGATTAACTGCACAACAGAAGAGAACACACGCAGCTGCTGGCAGGACTTAGTTATATTTGAATTATTTTGCTTTTAGAACTACATTTCTAGTCTATCCACAGCCATGCCTTCTTTCTTTGTTTCCTCATTTTTACTTTTTTGTTGTTTAGTTTAGTTTTCTTTTTTGAGACTGGGTCTTGTTGTGTATGCTGGCATGGATCTCACTAAGAACCAAGGCTGAACTTGAACCCCTGTCCTGAGTGGATCACAGTCTTTCAGTACTGCACCCAACCACACCCTCTTTTTTTCCCTTCCTTGAAACAAGGCCTCACCAAGTAGGTCTGGATGGCCTAGAACTCAGTGTGTAGACCAGGCTGGCTTGGAACTCACAGAGATCTGCCTGCTTCTGACTCCTAAGTATGGGACTAAGAGCATTCCAGGCCACACTTTCTCAATATGTGATTCTCTCTGTAGGATATTTCACAATATAGTAGCTTGCTATGAGGGATCGTGACTCTGTGTGTCTCAAAAATGAAACAAGATCACTTGACAGTCTGGCACTCGAAGAAGAAACAACATGCTTTTGGACATCGTGCAAATTGGGTTTGTCCACTGTAGTCATCAGTATGTTTTCTGTGACTTAAAAGCTTATTTTTCTTGACACTTTTTATAGGTGGTCTAAACTGATTTTTTTAAAGCACTAAGCGCTCTCTCTCTCTCTCTCTCTCTCTCTCTCTCTCTCTCTCTCTCTCTCTCTCTCTCTCTCTCTCTCTCTCTCTCTCTCTCTCTTTTTGAGACAGGGTTTCTCTGTGTAGCCCTGGCTGTCCTGGAACTCACTCTGTAGACCAGGCTGGCCTCGAACTCAGAAATCCACCTGCCTCTTCCTCCCAAGTGCTGGGATTAAAAGCGTGCACCACCACTGCTCCAAACTGATTTTTAAAATGTTTTATTATTGTATGTGTGTGCATGATGTGGGTGCGACATGTATGACATTGTGTGTATGATAGCTTGAGTGGATAGGTCAAAGGATGACCCTGTGTAGTCGGGTCTCTCTCTCTATTTTTATGTGGGATTTGATCCTTACTCAGGTCACCAAGCTTGTGTGACAACTTAGTGAGTGTCTTTACCGGATAAACCATCTGGACATCCTCTAAGATCATCTTTTCATAAACTTCTCTGTAATGCTGAGGACAGATGTGTCCTGCTAATCAAAGCACGCAGCCCCATTCTTGGTGGGAGAAGAGGCTTGTTCCTGAAACCTCAGCTCCACGACCAGCTTTGTATGTGGATGTGCTGCTGCCATCAGTCAGCTTTCTCAGACCATTTCACAGTGCACGACTATACTAAAAGACTCTTTTTTGGGGGGTAGGATCCAAACGAAGATACAGAATGGAATGAAATTTTAAGGGATTTTGGCATTCTCCCTCCAAAAGAAGAACCGAAAGATGAAATCGAAGAGATGGTGTTGCGTTTACAGCAGGAGGCGATGGGTACGTGTGCCTCTGGGGGGCTGCGTGAAGGGGATACGCACTGAAGGGAGTGAAATATATCTCGTGAAACATAGGAGAGGGAATTAGATACCATTTCGTGTACATGCTGCCCATCCGCTCAAAATGGCTGATTTATATGTTGCAAGGCACATTAATAAAATAATAAAAGTGCCAATTAATAAAAGTGCAGAGCTATGCTATGAAACCCAGTGATATTTTTCTACCATGTCCCTCCACTTCCAGATCACCTTGCCTTTGTTCGTTCTGTGTAGTATCCCAGTGATTAATCCTCCCATGTACTTGGGGGAAACCTAAGTTTATGGGATCGAATTGATCTTCCCGTCTACTCTCAAAAGTGTCCCGCCAGTTCTGTGAACTTTGAGGGAATCAAAAAAATGCTAACATTACAGTTTGTGTAGCGTGTAGCCATGTTTTAGGTGGTTACTACAGGTTTGCTAAAGGTACTGTTGATCTCCATTATCTACACTGTTGGGGTTGTGGTTTGGGGTTGTTTCTTTGTTTTGTTTTGCTTTGTTTCCTAGATGTTGATTGTAAAGTAAAAATAACGTTTGGACAATTTGATCACCTAAAATTTCCATTTTAGTTAAGCCATATGAGAAGATGACACTCGCGCAGCTGAAAGAAGCAGAAGATGAATTTGATGAAGAAGACATAAAAGCTATTGAAATATATAGGTACGGCACTGTGACACTGTGGGGTCTTTACATGAGAACGTGGCTGACAGGCTTACAAAGGCTTACATGTCTACTTTATGCCATGCCTTGCTTTTCTCTTGCTGCTTCCCCAATTCTGCCTTTTGACAGTGTGCCTCAGCTGTGCTAGCATCTGGGTATATTTGGGTTCATCCTTCTTGAAGCGTATCTGATGTATTGGATTTTGAACTTGCATCTTTAATCACATTTGGGAAGCTGTCAGCCAATCATTCTCAAAACATGAGTGTCTCTATGCATCTGCTGCTTTTGGGACTCCCACAATCACTTGTTGACGTACTGGACACAGGCCCACAGGCCCTTTGGGCTGTGTTCACTCTTCATTCTCCTTTGAAATCAGTGCTTCTGGATTAATCATAGCAACAGTCCTACCTTTTGGTTTTCTGATTCTTTCTTTTGGTTGCTTAAATTTGTGAAACCCTCCAGTGTGTTTTTCATTTTAGTAAATTTTCTTTAATTTCCCCAGAGGGTAAATTACCTGCAGCACTTGCAATATGAGATGTGTGGGATTATTATTTTTTTCTCATGGGCTCAGATATTTGAGCATCTGGTCTCCATTTGGTGATGCTGTCTGGGGAAGTTGCACAGCCTTGCTGGGGACTACAGCACTGTGGGTGGGCTTTGAGAGTTCATAGTCCTGCCCTGCTTCCAGGTGGCTGTCTCTGCTCTGCACTTGCAGGTGAGGAGGTGAGCTGTCAGCTTCCTGCTCTGGCTGCTATGCCTGGGTGCTGCTGTACCTCTTCATCAGGATGCACTCTCAACCCTGTGGAATCACAGGCCCAGATAAACCCTTCCTCTTATCAGTTCCCTTGGCAGCTATAATAGCTACCAAACAGATGAACTTTGAAAATATCGTAAGAGAAAGAATCAAGTTGGGAAAATAAAAGACTGTATAAATAGAAAGGAGATGGCTAAATACCAGGTCTTGATACACATAGGAGGGAACCATAAATGGATACAGAATTCGTGTTGATCAGATACACTTCGAGTGGGATGAACCCAAAGATAGCCACGTGCTAACACAGCTGTATTTGTGTCGATCAAAGAGCTAACTGGGACTGGAGAGGTGGCTTAGTGGTCAAGAACACTGGCTGATCTTCCAGAGGACCTGGTTTCCTAGCGTGAACATGGAGGCTCACACCCATCTCCAGTTTCAGGGGATCTGACCCCTTCTTCTGACTTCCATAGGCAGCAGGCACACAAGTGGTGCACAGATATACATGTAGGCAGAACACTCATACACATAAATAAAATGCAAATGAAATGTTTTTGAGTTATATCGTGGTGATGGTTTCTCAACTGTTTTGTTTTTATTTTTCAAGACAGGCTTTCTCTGTGTAGCCCTGGCTGTCCTGGAACTCAGAGACCCACCTGCCTCCTTCTCGAAAGTGCTGAGATTAAAGGTGTGCTGGGTGGCCGGTTCTGTCACTTTTTGATTCATCTCCTGTAGCTCTCTTGGGCAGCTCTTTCCCAGGCAGTGACTGTGGCCTGGACACTTTTCACTAGGGCTACATCACCTTAGAATCTTGTACCACCTTCCATGTGAGTCAGGGATCTGTGTGGACACTGCCCAGGACACCTGAGGACTGAGTTCCAGAGGTGATTATCTCATGTTCACGCCTCTCTCCTTGGTTACAATGTAGTCTCACAAGGAGGCTTGGAAGTATGGTCTTCCTGCGAGCTGCAAAAGAGGAACCTATAATGATACTTAGGTTTTAACAAAACCTCGGGGTATGATAAAGAAGTGACAAATATCCTATTTAAAAAGTTAGGGACAAAAATGCCACTGGGGAGGTAGCCAGCTATGTAATAGCAAGTGAATTAAACCCTGAGGTTCCTATAGCTAAAAGGAAGAAGAAATGTCTAAATGTGCCAGTGAACATGTCTGCAGTATATTTTTTGTGAGAAATATAACCTAACATGTCTTCTTTGACATGCCGCCTTCCTCCTGATGCATGTTACAGTAGCGCAGGAGCTGGAAGCTAAGCCAAAGCATGCCTCAGAGTTTCCTGCAGCAAGGAGAACAAATGTGTCTCAGTTCTGCTAACACACTCACAGGACATTTGAGCTCAGAGCTATATTAAATGGAGAAAAACAAATAAATACATAAATAAATAAGCCTAAAGCATCCATTTAAGTGGACCTGGAATTTGCCTTAGAACTCCAGAGCTATATAGCTCTGGCTTCTGTTTCTCATCCTCCGATCGTTGCTAGGGAGCCTGGTTCCTGGTGCCAGCAGTTGTCATTATGCCTCTGAGTCTCAGAGTAATGTGATACTTGGGCCAACAGTTGGAATCCAGATTCCCCAGTTTCTGGATTGCAGCAAAGAAAGCCTTGGCAGACCAGTTCTGCAGTGTTGTTCTGGGAGTCATTCCTGGTTGGCCAGCCTAAGGCCTACTTCTTCTCAGCAAGTTTGCAAAGTGCCTAATTTCCCAGGTTAAGTTCCTTTCTGCTTAAAATAGCTGGAGGGCTTTCTGTCTATGTAGCGAATCACAGTTGATTTGATTGTTAAGTGCAAAATGCAGGCCACTGAACAGTGTCTTTCTGATACCCCATGTGTTAACCTTTCTAGTGAAAAAGCCAGGGGAAATGAGAGGGAGGAAGAAGTTGATAGCTGTACCAATAAGAAGGGACCTAGTGGCAGACCTAGCTCAGCCTTATTATCCTCATTGGGTTTCATTGTGTCTGGCTTCATTGTTAGGCAAAGTGACGTTTCACCTGGCATACTTCTAACATGCAAAATGAGGCCAGTGTGTTCTGAAGCTTGCGCAGGAGGAGGTTTTGTTTGCTTTAATACAAGTATGATCAGAAAGTGATTGCCACTGAACAGTTACCATTCTCTAGAAGAAGGACTGCACTGTGGCACACAGGGTCACAAAGGAAGCACCAGAACAGGTCAGGATCAAAAGCAGCAAGGGAAAAATCCCTGACACAGCCTCTGCTGTGGTTCCTGTGGGAACGGACTTGCAGGGCAGTAGTAAGCAGCCTTCTGATTGGCCAGTTGAATCATTTAGGTGGCCTCTGGGTGAGGTCTGTTAGTCATCTGGTACTGGGTTCAAGGATGCCTAGGGCTGGGAGCCTTATAAGAAAAAACAAAGCAAAACAAAACAAAAGAGCAAGCACAGAAAGCACTCAGTGATTGACACCAGTTGGTCACCAGTTGACATGGTGGTACATGCCCACTGTCCCAGATACCTGAGAGCTACTAAGGTAGGAGGCTTAGCTGAGCCAAGGAGTTTGAGAACAGTCTCAGTGACATAGCCAGAACTTGCCCCCCAAAATAAAAGAAAATAAAAAGCAACCAGGGTGTGCTTTCATAGCTAGCTGGTTTCATTTGAAGAAGGTGTTGTCTGGCAAGTGTTTGTTCTTTCTCTTGGAACCAGCTAGTTCTGAAATGAGTATTCCCAGAAGGATTAGCAAAGTTCTAGATTCCAGAACATCAAGAATGCAGAAAATGAGGGCTAGTGAAATGGCTCAGTGGGTAGAGGTGTTTGCTGCCAATCCCCACGACCTGGGTTTGTTCCCTGGAACCCATCTGCTGGAAGGAGAGGACCAACTCCTGCAATATAGTCTTTGATCTCCATTCATGTGTAATGGCATGCACAGGAATGCACATGCACACATGTGTGCATACATGCACACACACATAGGCAAGCACATACATATATGCATAGGCTAAAATGTAACCATTTTTAAAAGAAGAGAGAAAATAAGATGATGGAGTTATGTACAGAGAAAGAAGAGGAAGGAAGTACTCTAGCAAACGTAAGTACAGGAACTTATAGGTGTGCTGCAAACTACTTGAGGTTACTTAATAAATCCAAGCATGGCTTAGTCATCAAACTATGCAGATTTTGAGTTACTAACAATGGTTTAATGTTCTATATAGATGAATAAATAATAAAAGAGTTAACATCAGTTCTCCATGTGCCACACACATTGCTGAGAAAGTATTATATTACATTTCTTCATGCTGTGACAATGTCCCTGACAAAGGCAACCTAAGGAAAGAAAGGTTGATTTTGGTTCACTGGTTGAAGGCACAGTCCATCATGGCAGGGACATGAGGGCAGGAGGAACCTGAGAAAGTGGAGATGAACAGGGAAGCTCAGCTTGCTGTCCCCTCTTTAGGCAGCCCAGCCCCCAGCCCATGAACAGTGCCTCCTACATTCTGGACGGATCTTCCCCCTTAGTCAGCCCTTTCTGGAAATTCCACCGTCTCCCAGCATATGTAAGGTGGTTCCTACTGCAGTCAGGTTGATGGTGAAGATTTCCTCTTATGTCACTTAATACCCAGTGATCCCATGTGACAGGGTATTAGTGGGTTTTGTCATGCAGGGATAGAGAAAATGGAAATTAAAGGAGTTAAATAAGTCACCCAAGTTTATGCTGCTATTAAATGCTGGAACTGACATATAAACCCTGTTTAGCCCGACGGTAGAGGTCAGATTCTTAGTCACCTTCCTTTGCTGCCTCTACCTGTAATAAATGTATTTTAATAACAAACAATTCTAGAAGTCCATAAAAGCTTTGGGCTACAAAGCAGCTTGCTAGTTTATAGGCATATAACTGAAGATAATAATATTGACTTCATCACATTTTTGCAAGGACTAAACGAGTTGATGTACTTAAAGTAGTGCCTGGCAACACCACAAACCCTCAACAATATCACTGTCACTCAAGGTATTCACTGATAAAGTTGTTTTTTTCTTTAAGTATACAGAATTTGCAGGGGTGGGGGGTGGAGGCTGGAGAGATGGCTCAGAGCTTGCGAGCACTGGTTGTTTTTTCAAAGGTCTCAAGCTCAGCTCCTAGCACCCACATGATGGCTTATAAACATGTGTAACTCTAGTTCTAGGGGATCTGAGACACCCTTCCTGCCTTTGCAGGCATGGATGCAGTGCACAGGCATATATGCAGGCAAAACACTCATGCACATAAGACAAATAAATAATTTTGTATGAAAAGAAAGAAAGAAAAGAAAAAGAATTTACTGGCCCAAATACCTAAATAACCTACTGTTATGTGACAAAACTTTTCCTGGAGAGATAGAACACACACTACTCACCAGAGATAGAGAACCCACAACAGAACAAAGCACAAGAGTGAACCAGTGAGTTTTACTGGGGCTACTTATAGGAGCAGAAATGACTCAAAGACAGCTGCATCACCAAGGCCCACCCCAGCATGGGTTCAGCTCACAAAACTGGGAACCTTGAGCACACTGCACAGCCTGCTGGCAGCTCGGCATGGTGGAGAGTCTCCTCTCCCTGTTGATCAGTTGATCTAGACCTCTTCCAGGCAGCTCAACTTGGTTCTGCTTCTTCCAGGAAGCAGGTCTGGTCTGAGAGTCTTCTTTGAGACATTGCTTGTCTGAGAGTCTTCCTTGATGTGTTTATTGCTTACTCAAGCAGGGTGGGGCCTAGTGAATCTGGTCAATTTCAGGGACTTCCTGAAGCTGTTTCTGAGTTTTTTACCTTCTTACTTAAGGAGTTTCCCTGCAGGGTGGAATGTTTCAATCTCAAGGAAACTGTTACACAACACTTAGTCTTAAGTAAAAATAAATTCAAAGTCAATAGTAAAGTCCTTACAATTGCTATACATACAATAGTGCCATTTCTCATACAAAAAGAAAACTGGCTTTATATGCTCCTTAGGGGTTAGTCAGTCACTCACAGTGTTGATATCTATGGGCATTACATTTGTTACTCTAAATTATTATTGAATATTGATTGGCCATAAAAATGCACTTTGGGGAAGGAGAGATGATTCAGTTGTTACAAATGCTTACTGGTGTTGCAGAGGACCTGGGTTCGGTTCCTGGAGTCCTCATCAGACGGTTCATAACTGCCTATAACTCCAATAGAAGGGAACTAGAGGCCTTTGGCCTCCTTAGGCAGATGCACACACCTGGAACACAAACTCACAGACAGACAGACAGACACACACTCACACGCACACACACACTCGCAGAGCGAGAGGGAGGGAATAAATAAATACACAAAAGAATATAACACTTCTGCAATATTTTTTGTTTTACTTAGAGAAAAGCGATTACAGGAATGGAAAGCGCTTAAAAAGAAACAAAAATTTGGGGAATTGAAAGAAATTTCTGGAAATCAGTATGTGAATGAAGTCACAAATGCAGAAAAAGACCTGTGGGTTATAATTCATCTATACAGATCAAGGTAATTATACTTCAGAATGTTGGTGTTGTGATCCTTTAAAAACACTCCTAGCTTTAGGGTCTGTGATGAGGAATATAGAAAAAAAGAAACGTGTATTCACATGAATGCATTATAGAATTGTTATCTTTGGGGATTAAATTAAGTATGCTAAAATATTTTCATTTCTAATCTGTAGGCTGTCACATTTGTAAGAAAAATTAATACTGTTTGGTAATTAAGATCTTCTATATCTGTCCTCTTCTACTCCACTTATCTGAGCTCAAACTCAGCCAAGGATGGTCTTGAACTCCTGACCATCCTTCCACCTCTCAGAGTCTAGACTAGTGTGCAACATCATATGTGTTTTATGATGTACTGGGGATCAACCTCTGGATGTCATGCTTATTAGGCAAGTCTTTGAAGAAGGGAAAGTGAGAATCCAGGAGAGACAAGCAAACTAAAGCCAAGGGGTGTGGAAGAAAGTGAAGGTGTGTGTTGGGGGCAGATGGGCGGGGTCAGTTCCGATCTCATCTGCTCAAACTCACTGTGATAGACTAGGGATGGGCTGGAGGGTGAGTGGAACGGGATTTCTGCGATGGATGAAGCAGGCAGCACCGGAAGGTTGGGATCTTGCATTCAATCAGTTTTAAATTTTAGATGAGAAATCACTCTGAACACTGGGATCCAGGATGTGGAAGACAATGAGTGAAATATGTTAGTGTTAGGAGAGTCAAAGAAGTGTGAGGTGAGGAACTCTGGATACGAGTACCCGGGACATTAGACCAATCAGTGACAAGTGTTGGGTCCTTGTATTTCAGCCCAGGACTGCCCCAGATTCCCTCTACACGCGTGGTTTCCGTTTGTGTTCCTATGGGCTTTCATCTAAGGACTGGCTCAAAGTGATGCTAAGTGAGCATAGTTTGCCTAAGTTAGGTACCGGACTCCCATGACACTAACATCGTTCCCAGGCAATAGTGGAGTTTCCAATAAAAACCAGAGGGCTCTAATACAGTCTGTCTTTGTTAAAGGTCAGAGCACAGAGCACAAATATGCTTCTATATAAAAAGTAAAGGTCTATATTGTGCAAATGAGGGGTTTTATTCATTTTACTAGCCTAAGAGGAGTGGTCTGTGTTTGAAGTATACTGTGTATATTCTCTCTTTAGTGTCCCAATGTGCTTGCTGGTTAACCAGCATCTGAGTGTCCTAGCCAGGAAGTTTCCAGAAACCAAATTTGTTAAAGCCATTGTGAATAGCTGCATTGAACACTACCATGACAACTGCTTACCAACAATTTTTGTTTATAAAAATGGTCAAATAGAAGGCAAATTCATTGGAGTTATAGAATGTGGAGGCATAAATCTCAAGCTAGAAGGTAATGATGTGTTTTTAAATGTTTACAAAACTAACAAGTGAAAACATCTCTAGATGAACAAGTATGAAAGTTTATTTCTTTGAAATAAGTTTTTCCCCTTAATTTTCCTCTCTTTTTAAGATATAAACAATTATTTTAGTGTGTATGAGAGTTTTCGTATGGCACGTTTGTGCCCCTGTGTCAGTGTGCATGCCCAGTGCCCACGGAAGCCAGAAACAGGTGCCACAGTCCCTGGAACTGGAGTTACAGCCACCCATGATCTGCCATGTGGATGCTGGGATCTGTCTCTCAAGCCATTTCTCCAGCCCCTTTCAATTCCCTTGGTAAACCTCTCCAGAGCAGCGGTCCTCTTGTCTTGCTTATAATATCACAGCACCTTTCACTTAAAATTCTTAATGGTGTCTATCTAAAATAACTTGAAAGTGTAAGTCATCTACTGTAGATCCAGCCCATCTCGGTGACTCTTCCTCAGTTCTGTGTGGTGCCTGCTTTGGCCGGGCTGGGACGGGCTGGGGTTATCACATTGTCTCCAATAGTCTTTCCTTTAACTACACTCCTCATCTTCATCCCCGTGGTCTAATCCCCAGCCCTAAGGTTCTTCTCATTTCCATTTATGCCCCAACCTCCACATATTCCTGGACTCTGCCTCTTCTCTGTGGAATTTCTGCCCTGTGCATTCTCCACGACGCCTATTCAGATTGTACCTGGTTTTGTTGATTGATAATTCCCTATGAGTCTTCTTCTCTGTAACAGATGTGGGAAAGCAGTTTTCTTTCTATTACTTTCTTTCCTAGCATACAGCACATGACTTTATTTTTTACCTTTTTTTCTTCCCACTAAAGTCATTTTTCATGCCTGGATACCTGTTAACCTATTTCATGAAGCTGAAACATTCACATGGTGTGTTGCTATAACTTTCATCCACTTCCATAATTCTTATCATCTTGTGGAATGAAACTCTGGACCCATTAAACAGGAACCTTTCGTTTTACCTTCCCTCCCTGTCTTAGTTAGGGTTTTACTGCTGTGAACAGACACCATGACCAAGGCAACTCTTATAAGGACAACATTTAATTGGGTCTGACTTATAGGTTCAGAAGTTCGGTTCTTTATCATCAAGGCAGGAAAATGGCAGTGTCTGGGTAAGCATGGTGCAGGAGGGGCTGAGAATTCTACATCTTCATCTGAAGGCACTAGAAGACTGACTTCCAGGCAGCTAGGATGAGGGTCTCAAAGCCCACACCCTCAGTGACACACCTACTCCAACAAGGCCACACCTCCAAATAGTTCCACTTCAGAGCCAAACATTCAAACAACCGCATTCCCATTTCTGGAAGTCACCAATGTACTTTTGTATTTATGAAGCTGATGATTTGAGACACATCATATAAGTAGGACAATACTGGGTTTTCCTCCTTCATGCTTACAGGCATAACTCAACAGTCCCCTGAAGGCTCATCCCTTCCTTTTTTAGGTCTGAACAATGTCTGCATAGGCCACATTGCCGGTATATATCCTTCATCGATGGATACTTACTTACATTGCTTCAACATTTTGATTGCTATGAATCATGCTAAAACAGGGATGTCCAGATTATCTATTCAATAATTTTGAAAATAAACCCACAATAATATTGCTATGTCATATGGTTATTCTATATTTATGTTTTGAAGGACTGAATCATTTTCTTATTCTTTAGATATATATGTGAACATACATATGTGTATTTCAGTTCTCACACTTACACACACACACACAAACACACACACACAAACACAAACACGTATACACATATAGAATTGTAAGGAGTGGTTATATTATAAATTTGAACTATTCAGTAAATGGCAGTATATCATCCTGAAACTTATTTTTTAAAGCTCAATTATAGTTTTCTAAACTCTTCCTTTCATACCTTAATAACTTTAAATTGTATCCTTCTCTCATTAAACACACCTTATGTGTTTGTCACTCCCTTTCTGAGAGGATGTGAGCTGATTGTCGTTTTCTAATGACAGTTCTCTTGTGACCATCCTCGTGTCCATCAGTGAAAACTCTCTTTTTGAATTTTTTACTTTTTAACTGTATGAGGAAGGTGTTTGTGATGATGTTAACTGTCTGCTTGATAAAAATTAATATCAACTGAGAGCTGGACCTTAGGTATGTCTCTGAGGGGATTGCTCTTATTATGTTAACTGGGAGAGAGGGACCCATCTACTGTGGGCGGTACCATTCCCTAGGCAGAGGATGCTGGGGTATGTAAGAGTGGAGAAAGCCGGCTGAGTACATATACATGTATTCACCGCTGTCCCCTAACTACTGTCCCCTAACTGCAGACATACTGGACTGTTACCTGGAACTGTGAGCCAAATAGACCCTTTCTCCCTTAAGTTTCTTTTTATCAGAGTATTTTATCACAATAACAGGAAAAGAAATGAAGACTCTACTAATGATATTATTGATTTCTCCCCCATTGGCTATGTATGTATATTAGTCACTTACCCACCTACCTCTCAGGTCTTAAAATTGTTATGCTGGTGCGCTTTTGTCAAGCTGGTGGATACACAGTGTTATCTTTTTGTTTTTGGCAATATTGGGGATTGAACTCAGGGCCTTATGCATACTAGACAAGTGATCTACCTCTGAGTTATGTCAGTGCTACAAAAATATCCTGCCCCATTTAAATTTGGAACATTCGTGGAGAATAAGCATTCTGTAGCAGGTGTTGGCCATTTGTTCCCTTCTCGGTGCTTTGTCTTTTTCAGTTGAGTTACAGAGATGTGTGGAGTTCTGCCCACTGTTTCTACAGCATCACTCACAGGTTCTCGGGGACATCACTACCACTTCAGATTCTTTTCTCTGGCATATATGCGATTGAGCCAAGCTCTTTACCACTGATTACACTTCCAGACCAACATTGCCTTATTTTCTCTTGATACAAAGTCTGGCCTCAGACTCTTAGGCTCAAACAGTCTTTCCTTTGCCTCTCAAACAGCTAAGGCGCTAGGTATGCATACCTTATTAGTATATATATAGTCAAATTTTTTCATCGTTTTAGATTATACTTACCAGGCTTCCTTTTAAAAACTATTATATTATCTCCCTATGTTTTCTTTTAATAGCTTTATTTTTAGCTTAGGTTTTAAATACCATTGTAATGAAGTATTAAAAAGAATGGATCTGATTTTATTCTGTTGCCCCAATGCCATTTATGGAAATTTCAGTTCCCTCTGTTTTTAAATTTATTTTTAAACTGTAAAGTATGCATAATATGAACTTTCACTGCCTTAATCATCTTTCTTAACATTTTCTACACATTTCTTTTTGAGAAGGGGATCTTGCCCAAATTGGCCTTGAACTTGGGATCCTTCAGTTCAGCATCTCTAGAGGTAGAAGTATAGATGTGCTGCCCTGCCCTGCCCTGCCCTGCCATTCCTTTCCTTCTTGAGGCTAAATGACACATTTCATTTATACATTCCTCTGTAGACAGACCATTAGATTCCTCCTGTCTTTGATCTACAATTAATGCAGTTACCATGTGATGAGAGCACAGACCCTGCTGACCCCGCGAGCACAGACCCTGCTGACCCCGCGAGCACAGACCCTGCTGACCCCGCGAGCACAGACCCTGCTGACCCCGCTGCAGTTCCTGTCTCCACTCTCTGCTGATCACACAAGAATTCCACTTTAAGTTTGTTGTTGTTGTTGTTTTAGAAATGGCAGCACAGTTTTCTACAGTAGTTGTACCACGTGACACTCTACTCGACAGTATGCCAGGCTCACAGGCCCTCAAGCTTTCTGATCCCAGCGACACTGCTAGTTTTGGGTTTTCAAAAATTGTCATCCTGGGGCATGGAATGAGGTGTTTTCTGTTTTTTTTTAAATGCTTCAATTTATTTCTGAGATCTCTGCTCTGTTCTACTAGGGGTTTTTTGTTTCGTTTTGTTCTTGTCTATCCTTGTATTAATAGTGTTGCTTCATAGTAATGTAACAATTTCTAATAAAGCAGAATTTCATATAACATAATCAAGTTTTACCAAAAATCATATATTTATGATTGAATGATACAAACATTCTGCTTATACAGAATTTAGTTAATAAACATAAGAGAATGATTGATTTCCATGGATAGGCATTTAGGCACATCAACTTTATTATTATTTTTTGTTATTGATAGATCTATTTTGATAGTTTATATTTTCCTCAAAAAATTCTCCCATTAACAGTCTTACTCATTTTTCAGATGTGTTGGTATATGACTCGTCCCAATAGGCCTGTTTTATTTTAATATGGAATTTTAATCTTTATGAATGACTCAGGTATTTCCCCCTGTACCGGATCTTAGTTTTGTGAGGGATTTTACTTTGTGTTTGCCCATCTGATGCCCAGGGAATGATGGTATCTTGTCAGTTTGGTGTGACACATGTGAATTCCTTATTACTTGATCTCTTCCTTACCTTGTAAGCCTGACTACCCAGCATGCAGCTGCCTGTTGCTCAGAAGATCTGATCCTGACTTCCGGGTCCTCTCCATGGCCTTGCCTTCCTGTTCTCACCAAACTCTGCTATTACAGCTCTTCCTTACGCTTCTCCTCAAATTTATACCATTTTTCTCTCTCCTTCCTTTCTCTCTCTCTCTTCTTCTCTTTTATGTGCGGGGGCTGGAACTTGTGGCAATCTCCTGTCTCAGCTTCTTAGATGCTGGGATCATAGCAGAGCCCACCACATTTGGATCATTACTTTCTTGGTGTACACTTTTGACTTTATTTTCAGTCATTTTAAGATGAGTATTCTACCCATCTCCCTTGTTAAAGACAACCTTGCGCAACGTAATTCTGATAGTATAACACTTAGTCATTCAGTTTAAATGCATTTTCAATTCCACATTATTATTTTTTATATTTATCAGTATGTGTGTATGCATTACATATCATAGTGTGCACGGTGTGCGTGTGTACTGGCAAGTCATAGTGTGCATGGCATGTGTGCATATGTATGTGCACGTGTGTGTATATATGTATGTGTGCATGTGTGCGTGTGTGCATGTGTGTGTGCGTATGTGTGTATGTGTGTGTGTGTGCAGCCATGGATAACTTTCAGACATTCGTTTTCTTCTTTCACTATGTGGATCTTGGGATCAGTCTGAGGTTGTCTGTCAGTCTTGGTGGCAAGCACCTTTGACCTGATGAACCATCTCACCAGCCTTAATTTGCATGCTAATTTTATGAAAGTCAACTTCTGTTTTAATTTTTTCAAGATTTTTATCCAGTTTAATGATAGTTTTTTTTTTTAATCTATTGTAGAACTTGAATGGAAACTATCAGAAGTTGGAGCAATACAGACTGACTTGGAAGAAAACCCCAAAAAGGGCATTGCAGATATGATGGTCTCTTCAATTCGAAACATTTCCATTTATGACAGTGATAGCTCTGGCAGTGAGGCCGAGGCCAAGTAGAACTAGTTAATAAATAGCTTCACAGTGTATGGATCGAATGCTTTATTTCCTGTTGACTTTATAAGATACAAATGGATTGATTGACCTTATTTTCATTCTTATGTAAGAATTATAGCCTACATGTCAATTGGAAACTTTTCAGGTATTTAAGAATATTGTCTCTTGCAAATATGAATATTTACTCCTCAATATTTTGTGACTTATTTTTTCTGACTCCTGGTGGACAAAACCCGACCAATACTTTAAGTCCTCTGTGTCGCCTAATCACTTCCAAAAAGGAAGGAAATAAATACGGCTTCATAAATCAAATTAAGACATTTTGTATGTGTGCACCCATGTGTGTATAGGTGTGCATGCCTGTGAATGTGCACGTGGAGGTCAGAGGTCAGTTTGGGGTGTCTTCTTTAACTGCCCTCTACCTCGATTTCTGAGACAGGGCCTCTCACAGAAAAGCTGGACTGCCTGAGCGAGGAGTGCTCCCCTGGCCCCATTCTTGGGTCCTTGCATCCCAGTGCTGGCACTGCCAGCACACAATGCCACAGCTGGCTTTGACACAGGTGCCAAGGACCTGGACTAAGGTTCTCATGTTTGCAGTTTACCAGGTGAGTCATCTCTACAGACCCTAAGTTGATATATTGTAGAAGCTGTTTTCTAGGGAAATCAAAATCAAATAAATAGCTACTTAGTTATATCCATTCAATTCCCGAACTCTTTCATGGCTGGTTTGATTCTTGTTTAGGATTCAGGCAGCTGCGGGACAGAAGGAAGAGCCTACTGTTGTACAGTCACGATGCAGCTCTTGGGCCATCTAATCCAGGTGAACATGAGCACTAGCTTTCCTTCCAAGTGAAACCAAGTGTAGAGCATCTCCATAATATAGTCTTTTTCTTTTCTTTTAAATTGTATTTATTTTATGTGTATGAGCATTTTGTCTGCTTGTTACTCTGCATGCCAGCTGTGCCTGTCGCTCAAAGACCCCAGAGGATTGTAGCAAATTCCCTGCAACTGGACTTACAGACAGGTGTGACGAGTGCTGCCAGGATGGTGCTGAGAATTGAATCCAGGTCTTCTGGAAGAACAGTCAATGATCTTAACCATCACTGAACCATTCCTCCGGGGCCAGACAGTCTCAGTCTCTCTCTCTCTCTCTCTCTCTCTCTCTCTCTCTCTCTCTCTCTCT